>NW_017212225.1:0-16829 GCF_001704415.2 Capra hircus
CGTGCTTCTCTCGAGTGGAGACGGGTATGTCGGGGAACTTCTTGAGTTGCAGCAAGGGTGTGAAAGGACCCTTTGGAAGTTTCCAGAGGTTAGGTGTGATTAGCCTCGAGACGCCTCAGCGGAAATGGGCCTCATCTCGCCTGGAGGGGAGAACCTCCTGGATTTTTCTCGAGTTGCGGCAGGTGCTCTCGACTTACGACTGGGACCTCAGGGACCCGCTCTGGTGGCCTCAGGAAAGGCCAGTCCCCATGCGAGTTGCTTGGGGGCCTCTCGGGATTCCTCTCCCGTCGATGCCGGGGCCTAAGTCTTGTGGGGAGTCGTGCCGAACCTGAGGATTCCTCTCCAGTGCTGACATGGATCTTGGGTACTTCTGGAGTCTCCCCAGGGGAGTCAGTCCTCTCTCGAGTGGGGCATGCACGTGCGCTTTCCTCCCGAGCTGTAGCAGCAGTGTCACGCTTCCCTTCGCGTGGATCAAGGGATCTGTGGCTTTCCCTCGAGGCTTTCCAGGAGCTTTCCACGAGGCTTTCCCACAGGCTGTCCCACGTGCCACCGTGGTGTGAGTCGATCCTCAGCTTGAAAGTCGAGGCAGTGCAGGAAAAAAGGTTTCCCTGGAATGGACTGAGACATCTGGGGACTCTGGGAATGTGGCACGAACCCTGGAGTTCTCTCCCTTTCCTGTGGAGAGCGCCTCCTCTTGAGATGCGACGGAAGCCGGGAATTCTTTCCCGACACGCAGGGAAGGATCCCTCCTCTCGAGCTAGGAGGCGGAAACGGGGCTCCTCTGGATGTGGGCGGACTCTCGATGCTTCTCTCGAGTGAGACGGGTATGTCGGGAACTTCTGAGTTGCAGCAAGGGTGTGAAGACCCTTTGGAAGTTCCAAGAGTTAGGTGTGATTAGCTGAGACCGTCAGCGAAATGGGCCTCATCTCGCCTGGAGGGAGAACCTCCTGGATTTTCTCGAGTTGCGGCAGTGCTCTCGACTTACGACGGGGACCTCAGGACCCGCTCTGGTGGCCTCAGGAAAGGCCAGTCCCCATGCGAGTGCTCGGGGCCTCTCGGGATTCCTCTCCCGTCGATGCTCGGGCTAAGACTTGTGTGGAGTCGGTGCCGGAACCTGAGGATTCCTCTCCAGTGCTGACATGGATTTTGGGTACTTCTGGAGTCTCCCCAGGGAGTCATCCTCGTCTCGAGTGGGGCATGCAGCGGCTTTTCCTCCGAGCTGTACAGCAGTGTCACGCTTCCTTCGCGTGGATCAAGGGATCTGTGGCTTTCCTGAGGCTTTCACAGCGTTCCACGAGGCTTCCACAGGGTGCCACCGTGGTGTGAGTCGATCGTCGCTTGAAAGTCGAGGCAGTGCAGGGAAAACAGGTTTCCCTGGAATGGACTGAGACATCTGGGGACTCTGGGAATGTGGCACGACCCTGGAGTTCCTCTCGCCTTTCCTGTGGAGAGCGCCTCCTCTTGAGATGCGACGGGAACGCGGAATTCTTTCCCGACCACGCAGGGAAAGGATCCCTCCTCTCGAGCTAGGAGCGGAAACGGGCTCCTCTGGATGTGGGCGGGACTCTCGTGCTTCCTCTCGAGTGGAGACGGTATGTCGGGAATTCTTGAGTTGCAGCAAGGTGTGAAGGACCCTTTGAAGTTCCAGAGTTAGTGTGATTAGCCTCGAGACGCCTCAGGGAAATGGGCCTCATCTCGCCTGGAGGGAGAACCTCCTGGATTTCTTCGAGTTGCGGCAGGTGCTCTCGACTTACGACGGGGACCTCAGGGACCGCTCTGGTGGCCTCAGGAAAGCCAGTCCCATAGAGTTGCTCGGGGCTCTCGGGATTCCTCTCCCGTCGATGCCGGGCCTAAGACCTTGTGTGGAGTGGTGCCGGAACCTGAGGATTCCTCTCCAGTGCTGACATGGATCTTGGGGTACTTCTGGAGTCTCCCCAGGGGAGTCAGTCCTCGTCTCGAGTGGGGGCATGCACGTGCGCTTTCCTCCGAGCTGTAGCAGCAGTGTCACGCTTCCCTTCGCGTGGATCAAGGATTGTGGCTTTCCTGAGCTTCCAGAGGCTTCCCACGAGGCTTTCCCACAGGGCTGTCCCACGTGCCACCGTGGTGTGAGTCGATCCTCGGCTTGAAAGTCGAGGCAGTGCAGGAAACAGTTTCCCTGGAATGGACTGAGACATCTGGGGGACTCTGGGAATGGTGGCACGACCCTGGAGTTCTCTCGCCTTTCCTGTGGAGAGCCTCCTCTTGAGATGCGAACGGGAAGCCGGGAATTCTTTCCCGACCACGCAGGAAAGGATCCCTCTCTCGAGCTAGGAGGCGGAAACGGGGCTCCTCTGATGTGGGGGACTCTCGTGCTTCCTCTCAGTGGAGACGGGTATGTCGGGGAACTTCTTGAGTTGCAGCAAGGGTGTGAATGACCCTTCGGAAGTTCCAGAGGTTAGGTGTGATTAGCCTCGAGACGCCTCAGCGGAAATGGGCCTCATCTCGCCTGGAGGGGAGAACCTCCTGGATTGTCTCGAGTTGCGGCAGGTGCTCTCGACTTACGACGGGGACCTCAGGACCCGCTCTGGTCGGCCTCAGGAAAGGCCAGTCCCCATGCGAGTTGCTCGGGGGCCTCTCGGGATTCCTCTCCGTCGATGCCATGGCCTAAGATCTTGTGTGGAGTCGGTGCCGGAACCTGAGGATTTCTATCCAGTACTGACATGGATCTTGGGGTACTTCTGGAGTCCCCCAGGGGAGTCAGTCCTCGTCTCGAGTCGGGGGCATGCACGTGCGCTTTCCTCCCGAGCTGTAGCAGCAGTGTCACGCTTCCATTCGCGAGGATCAAGGGATCTGGGGCTTTCCCTCGAGGCTTTCCAACGAGGCTTTCCCACGAGGCTTTCCCACAGGGCTGCTCCACGTGCCACCGATGGTGTGAGTCGATCCTCGGCTTGAAAGTCGAGGCAGTGCAGGGAAAACAGGTTTCCCTGGAATGGACTGAGACATCTGGGGATCTTGGAATGGTGGCACGACCCTGGAGTTCCTCCTCGCCTTTCCTGTGGAGAGCGCCTCCTCTGTGAGATGCTACGGGAACGCCAGGAATTCTTTCCCTACCAGCAGGGAAAGGATCCCTCCTCTCGAGCAAGGAGGCGACAACGGGGCTCCTCTGGATGTGGGCGGGACTCTCGTGCTTCCTCTCGAGTGGAGACGGGTATGTCGGGGAACTTCTTGAGTTGCAGTAAGGGTGTGAAGGACCCTTTCAGAAGTTCCAGAGGTTAGGTGTGATTAGCCTCGAGACGCCTCAGCGGAAATGGGCCTCATCTCGGCTGGAGGGGAGAACCTCCTGGATTTTCTCGAGTTGCGGCAGGTGCTCTCGACTTACGACAGGGACCTCAGGGACCCGCTCTGGTGGCCTCAAGAAAGGCCAGTCCCCATGAGAGTTGCTGTGGGGCTTCTCGGGATTCCTTCCCGTCGATGCCAGGGCCTCAGACCTTGTGTGGAGTCGGTGTCGGATCCTGAGTATTCCTCTCCAGTGCTGACATGCATCTTGGGGTACTTCTGGAGTCTCCCCAGGGGAGTCAGTCCTCGTCTCGAGTGGGGGCATGCACGTGCACTTTCCTCCCGTGCTGTAGCAGCAGTGTCACGCTTCCCTTCTCGAAGATCAGGGGATCAGGGCTTTCCCTCGAGGCTTTCCCACGAGGCTTTCCCACGAAGCTTTCCCCTCAGGGCTGCTCCACGTGCCACCGTGGTGTGAGTCGATCCGTCGGCTTGAAAGTCGAGGGAGTGCAGGGAACACAGGCTTTCCCTGGAATGGACTGAGATATCTGGGGGACTCTGGGAATGGTGGCACGACCCTGGAGTTCCTCTCACCTTTCCTGTGGAGAGCACCTCCTCTTGAGATGCGACGGGAACTCGGGGAGATCTTTCCCGACCACGCAGGGAAAGGATCCCTCCTCTCAAGCTAGGAGGGGAAACGGGGCTCCTCCATGGATTAGGCGGGACTCTCGTTCTTAACCTCGAGTGGAGACTGGTATGTCGGGGAACTTCTTGAGTTGAAGCAAGGGTGTGAAGGTCCCTTTGGAAGTTCCAGAGGTTAGGTGTGTTTAGCCTCGAGACGCCTCAGCGGAAATGGGCCTCATCTCGCCTGCAGTGGAGAACCTCCTGGATTTTCTCGAGTTGCGGCAGGTGCTCTCGACTTACGACGGGGACCTCAGGGACACCGCTCTGGTGGCCTCAGGAAAGGCCAGTCCCCATGCGAGTTGCTCGGGGCCTCTCGGGATTCCTCTCCCGTCGATGCCGGTGCCTAAGACCTTGTGTGGAGACGATGCCGGAACCTGATGGATACCTCTCCAGTGCTGACAGTGGATCTTGGGGTACTTCTGGAGTCTCCCCAGGGGAGTCAGTCCTCGTCTCGAGTGGGGACATAGGTGCGATTTCCTCCCGAAGCTGTAGCAGCAGTGTCACTCTTCCCTTCGCGTGGATTAAGGGATCTGTGGCTTTCCCCGGCTCCAGATGGCTTTCCCACAGGGCTGTCCCACTTGCCACCGTGGTGTGAGTCGATCCTTGGACTTGAAAGTTGAGGCAGTGCAGGGAAAACAGGTTTCCCTGGAATGGACTGAGAAATCTCTGGCACTCAGGGAATGGTGTCACGACCCTGGAGATCACCTCGTGTTTCCTGTGGAGACCGCCTCCTCTTGAAATGCGACCGGAACGCCGGGAATTCTTTCCCGACAACGCAGGGAAAGGATTCCACCTGTCGATCTATGAGGCGGAAACGGGGCTTCTCTGGATGTGGGCAGGACTCTCGTGCTTCCTCTCGAGTGGAGAGGGGTACGTCGGGGAACTTCTTGAGTTGCAGCAAGGGTGTGAAGGACCCTTTGGAAGTTCCAGAGGCCAGGTTGATTAGCCTCGAGACGCCTCCGCGGAAATGGGCTTCATCTCGCCTGGAGGGGAGAACCTCCGGGATTTTCTAGAGTTGCCACAGGTTCTCTCGACTTAAGACGAGGACCTCAGGGACCTGGTCTGGTGGCCTCAGGAAAGGCCAGTCCCCATGCGAGTTGCTAGGGGGCCCTTCGGGATTCCTCTCCCGTCGATGCCGGGGCCTAAGACGTTGTGTGGAGACGGTGCCGGAACCTGAGGATTCCTCTCCAGTGCTGACATGGATCTTGGGGTACTTCTGGAGTCTCCCCAGGGGAGTCAGTCCTCGTCTCGAGTGGGGGCATGCACGTGCACTTTCCTCCCGAGCTGTAGCAGCAGTGTCATGCTTCCCTTCGCGTGGATGAAGAAATCTGTGGCTTTCATCGAGGTTTTTGCAGGAGGCTTTCCCACGAGGCTTTCCCACAGGGCTGTCCCACGTGCCACCGTGGTGTGAGTCGATCCTCGGCTTGAAAGTCGAGGCAGTGCAGGGAAAACTGGTTTCCCTGGAATGGACTGAGACATCTGGGGGACTCTGTGTATGGTGGCTCGACCCTGGAGTTCCTCTCGCCTTTCCTGTGGAGAGCGCCTCCTCTTGAGATGCGATGGAAACGCCGGGAATTCTTTCCCGAACAGGCAGGGAAAGGATCCCTCCTCTCGAGCTAGGAGGCGGAAACGGGGCTCCTCTGGATGTCGGCGGGAGGCTCCGAGCTTTCTCTCAAGTGGAGACGGTTATGTCGGGGAACTTCTTGAGTTGCAACAAGTGGGTGATGTACCCTTTGGAAGTTCCAGAGGTTAGGTGTGATTAGCCTCGAGAGGCCTCATTGGAAATGGGCCTCATCTCTCCTGGAGGGGAGAACCTTCTGGATTTTCTCGAGTTGCAGCAGTTTCTCTCCACTTACGACGGGGACCTCAGGGACATGCTCTGGTGGCCTCAGGAAAGGCCATTCCCCATGCGAGTTGCTCGGGGGCCTCTCGGGATTCCTCTCCTGTCGATGCCGGGTCCTAAGACCTTGTGTGGAGTCGGTGCCGGAACCTGAGGATTCCTCTCCAGTCCTGACATGGATCTTGGGGTACGTCCTGAGTCTCCCCTGGGGAGTCAGTCCTCGTCTCGAGTGGGGGCATGCACGTGCGCTTTCCTCCCCAGCTATAGCAGCAGTGTCAGGCTTCCCTTCGCGTGGATCAAGGGATCTGTGGCTTTCCCTAGAGGCTTTCCCACGAGGCTTTCCCTCGAGTCTTTCCCACAAGGCTGTCCCACGTGCCACTGTGGTGAGAGTCGATCCTCGGCTTGAAAGTCGAGGCAGTGCAGGGAAAAAAGGTTTCACTGAATTGGACTGAGACATCTGAGGGACTCTGGGAATGGTGGCACGACCCTGGAGTTCCTCTCGCCTTTCCTGTGGAGAGCGCCTCTTCTTGAGATGCGACGGAAACGTCCGGGAATTCTTTCCCGAACACGAAGGGAAAGGATCCCTCCTCTCGAGCTAGGAGGCGGAAACGGGGCTCCTCTGGATGTGGGCCGGACTCTCGTGCTTCCTTTCGAGTGGAGACGGGTATGTCGGGGAACTTCTTGAGTTGCAGCAAGGGTGTGAAGGACCCTTTTGGAAATTCCAGATGTTCGGTGTGATTAGCCTCGAGACGCCTCACCGGAAATGGGCCTCATCTCGCCTGGAAGGGAGAACCTCCTGGATTTTCTCTAGTTGCGGCAGGTGCTCTCGACTTACGACGGGGACCTCTGGGACCCGCTCTGGTGGCCTCAGGAAAGGCCAGTCCCCATGCTAGTTGCATGGGGCCTCTCGGGATTCCTCTCCCGTCGATGCTGGGGCCTAAGACCTTGTGTAGAGTCAGTGCAGGAACCGGAGGATTCCACTCCAGTGCTGACATGGTTCCTGGGGTACTTTTGGAGTCTCCCTAAGGGAGTCAGTCCTCGTCTTGAGTTGGGGCATGCACGTGCGTTTTCCTCCCGAGCTGTAGCTGTAGTGTCACGCTTCCCTTCGCGTGGATGAAGGAATCTGTGGCTTTCCCCCGAGTCTTTCCCACGAGGCTTTCCCACGAGGCTTTCCCAAATGGCTGTCCAACGTGCCACCGTGGTGTGAGTCATTCCTCGGCTTGAAAGTCGAGGCAGTGCAAGGAAAACACGTTTCCCTGGAGTGGACTGAGACATCTGGGGGACTCTGGGAATCGTGGCACGACCCTGGAGTTCCTCTCGCCTTTCCTGTAGAGAGCGCCCCCTCTTGAGCTGCGATGGGAAGGCCAGGAATTCTTTCCTGAACACGGAGGGAAAGGAACCCTCCTCTCGAGCTAGGAGGCGGAAACGGGGCTCCTCTGGATGTGAGCGGGACTCTCGTGCTTCCTCTCGAGTCGAGACGGGTATGTCGGGGAACTTCTTGAGTTGCAGCAAGGGTGTGAAGGACCCTTTGAAAGTTCCAGAGGTTAGGTGCTGATTAGACTCGAGAAGCCTCAGCGGAAATGGGCCTCATCTCGCCTGGAGGGGAGAATCTCCTGGATTTTCTCGAGTTGCGGCAGGTGCTCTGGACTTACGACGGGAACCTCAGGGACATGATCTGGTGGCCTCAGGAAAGGCCAGTCCCCATGCGAGTTGCGCGGGGGCCTCTCGGTATTCCTCTCCCATCGATGCCGCGGCCTAAGACCTTTGTGTGGAGTCGGTGCCTGGAACCTGAGGATTCCTCTCCAGTGTTGACATGGATCTTGGGGTACTTCCTGAGTCTCCCCTGTGGAGTCAGTCCTCGTCTCGAGTGGGGGCATGCACGTGCGCTTTCCTCCCCAGCTGTAGCAGCAGTGTCACGCTTCCCTTCGCGTGGATCAAGGGATCTGTGGCTTTCCCTCAAGGCTTTCCCACGATGCTTTCCCACGAGGCTTTCCCACAAGGCTGCCCACGTGCCACCGTGTTGTGAGTCGATCCTCGGCTTGAAAGTCGAGGCAGTGCAGGGAAAACAGGTTTCCCTGGAATGGACTGAGACATCTGGGGGACTCTGGGAATGGTGGCACGACCCTGGAGTTCCTCTCGCCTTTCCTGTGGAGAGTGCCTCCTCTTGAGATGCGACGGAAATGCCGGGAATTCTTTCCCGACCACGCAGGGGAAGGATCCCTCCTCTCGAGCTAGGAGGCGGAAACGGGGCTCCTCTGGATGAGGGCGGGACTCTCGTGATTCCTCTCGAGTGGAGACGGGTATGTCGGGGAAATTCTTGAGTTGCAGCAAGGGTGTGAAAGACCCTTTGTAAGTTCCAGACGTCAGGTGTGATTAGCCTCGAGATGCCTCTGTGGAAATGGGCCTCATCTCGCCTGGAGGGGAGAACCTCCTGGATTTTCTCGAGTTGCGGCAGGTGCTCTCGACTTACGACGGGGACCTCACGGACCCGCTCTGGTGGCCTCAGGAAAGGCCAGTCCCCAAGCGAGTTGCTCGGGTGCCTCTCGGGATTCCTCTCCCGTCGATGCCGGGGCCTAAGACCTTGTGTGGAGTAGGTGCCGGAACCTGAGGATTCCTCTCCAGTGCTGACATGGATCTTGGGGTACGTCTGGAGTCGCCCCAGAGGAGTCAGTCCTCGTCTCGAGTGGGGGCATGCACGTGCGCTTTCCTCCCGAGATGTAGCACCAGTGTCATGCTTCCCTTCGCGTGGATCAAGGGATCTGCAACTTTCCCTCGAGGCTTTCCCACGAGGCTTTCCCTCGAGGCATTCCCACAGGGCTGTCCCACGTGCCACCGTGGTGTGAGTCGATCCTCGGCTTGAAAGTCGAGGCAGTGCAGGGAAAACAGGTTTCCCTGGAATGGACTGAGACATCTGGGGGACTCTGGGAATGGTGGCACGACCCTGGAGTTCCTCTCGCCTTTCCTGTGGAGAGCGCCTCCTCTTGAGATGCGACGGGAACGCCGGGAATTCTTTCCCGACCAAGCCGGGAAATATCCCTGCTCTCGAGCTATGAGGCGGAAACGGGGCTACTCTGGATGAGGGCGGGACTCTCGTGCTTCCTCTCCAGTGGAGACGGGTATGTTGGGGAACTTCTTGAGTTGCAGGAAGGGTGTGAAGGACCCTTTGGAAAGTCAAAAGGTTAGGTGTGATTAGCCTCGAGATGCCTCAGCGGAAATGGGCCTAATCTCGCCTGGAAGGGAGAACCTCCTGGATTTTCTCGAGGTGCGGCAGGTGCTCTCGACTTACAATGGGGACCTCAGGGACCCGCTCTGGTGGCCTCAGGAAAGGCCAGTCCCCATGCGAGTAATTCGGGGGCCTCTAGGGCCTCCTCTCCCGTCGAGTGCCGGGGCCTAAGACCTTGTGTAGAGTCGGTGCCGGAACCTGAGCATTCCTCTCCAGTGCTGACATGGATTTTGGGGTACTTTTGGAGTCTCCCTTGGGGAGTCAGTCCTCGTCTCGTTTGGGGGCATGCAAGTGTGCTTTCCTGCCGAGATGGGGCAGCAGTGTCATGTTTCCCGTCGAGTGGATCAAGGAATCAGTGGCTTTTCGTCGAGTCTTTTCCACAAGGCTTTCCCACGAGGCTTTTCCACAGGGCTGTCCCACGTGCCAACGTGGTGTGAGTCGATCCTCGGCTTGAAATTCGAGGCAGTGCAGGGAATACAGGTTTCCCTGGAATGGACTGAGACCTCTGGGGGACTATCAGATTGGTGACACACCCTGGAGTTCCGCTCGCCTTTCCTGTGGAGAGGGCCTCCTCTTGAGATGCGACGGGAACGCCGGGAATTCTTTCCCGAGAACACAGGGAAAGGATCCCTCCTCTCGAGCTAGGAGGCGGAAACGGGGCTCCTCTAGATGTGGGCGGGAATCTCGTGCTTCCTCTCGAGTGGAGACGGGTATGTCAGGGAACTTCTTGAGTTGCAGCAAGGGTGTGAAGGACCCTTTGGAAGTTCCATAGGTTAGGTGTGATTAGCCTCGAGACGCCTCTGGGAAATGGGCTTCATCTCGCCTGGAGGGGAGTACTTCCTGAATTTTCTCGAGTTGTGGCAGGCGCTCTCGACTTACGACGGGGACCTAAGGGACCCGCTCTGGTGGCCTCAGGAAAGGCCAGTCCACATGCGAGTTGATTGGGGGCCTCTCGGGATTCCTCTCTCGTCGATGTCAGGGCCTAAGATCTTGTATGGAGTCCGTGCCGGAACCTGAGCATTCCTCTCCAGTGCAGACATGGATCCTGGGGTACTTCTGGAGTCTCCCCAGGGGAGTCAGTCCTCGTCTCGAGCGGGGGCATGCACGTGCGCTTTCCTCCCGAGCTGTAGCACAAGTGTCACGCTTCCCTTCGCGTGGATCAAGAGATCTGTGGCTTTCTCTTGAGGCTTTCACACGAGGCTTTCCCACGAGGCTTTCTCACAGGGCTGTCCCACGATGCCACCGTGGTGTGAGTCGATCCTCGGCTTGAAAGTCGAGACAGTGCAGGGAAAACAGGTTTCCCTGGAATGGACTGAGACATCTGGGGGACTCTGGGAATGGTGTCACGACCCTGGAGTTCCTCTCGCCTTTCCTGTGGAGAGCGTCTCCTCTTGTGATGCGACGGGAACGCCGGGAATTCTTTCCCGAACACGCAGGGAAAGGATCCCTCCTCTCGAGCTAGGAGGCGGAAACGGGGCTCCTCTGGATGTGGGCAGAACTCTCCTGCTTCCTCTCGAGTGGAGACGGGTATGTCGGGGATCTTCTTGAGTTGCAGCAAGGGTGTGAAGTCGCTTTGGGAGCTCCAGAGGTTAGGTGTGATTAGCCTCGAGATGCCTCAGCGGAAATGGCACTCATCTCGCCTGGAGGGGAGAACCTCCTGGATGTTCTCGAGTTTCGGCAGGTGCTCTCGACTTTCGACGGGGACCTCAGGGACCCGCTCTGGTGGCCTCAGGAAAGGCCATTCCCCATGGGAGTTGCTCGGGGACTCTTGGGATTCCTCTCCCGTCGATGCTGCGGCCTAAGACCTCGTGTGGAGTCGGTGCCAGAACCTGAGGATTCCTCTCCAGTGCTGACATGGATCTTGGGGTACTTCTGGAGTCTCCCCAGGAGACTCAGTCCTCGTCTCGAGTGGGGCATGCACGTGCGCTTTCCTCCCGAGCTGTAGCAGCAGTGTCACGCTTCCCTTCGCGTGGATCAAGGGATCTGTGGCTTTCCCTCGAGGCTTTCCCACGAGGCTTTCCCACAGGGCTGCCCCACGTGCCACCGTGGTGTGAGTCTATCTTCGGCTTGAAAGTCGACGCAGTGCAGGGAAAACAGGTTTCCCTGTAATGGACTGAGACACCTGGTTGTCTCTGGGAATGGTGTCACGACCCTGGAGTTCCTCTCGCCTTTCCTGTGGAGAGCGCCTCCTCTTGAGATGCGACGGGAACGCCGGGAATTCTTTCCCGACCAAGCAGGGAAAGGATCCCTCATCTCAGGCTAGGACTCGGAAACGGGGCTCCTCTGGATGTGGCCGGGACTCTCGTGCTTCCTCTCAAGTGGAGACGGGTATGTCGGGGAACTTCTTGAGTTGCAGCAAGGGTGTGAAGAACCCTTTGGAAGTTCCAGAGGTTAGGTGTGATTAGCCTCGAGACGCCTCAGCGGAAATGGGCCTCATCTCGCCTGGAGGGGAGAACCTCCTGGATTTTCTCGAGGTGCAGCAGGTGCTCTCGACTTACTACGGGGACCTCAGGGACCCGCTCTGGTGGCCTCAGGAAAGGCCAGTCCCCATGCTAGTTGCTCGGGGGCCTCTCGGGATTCCTCTCCCGTCTATGCCGGGGCATAAGATCTTGTGTGGAGTCGGTGCCGGAACCTTAGCATTCCTCTCCAGTGCTGACATGAATCTTGGGGTTCTTCTGTAGTCTCCCCAGTGGAGTCAGTCCTCGTCTCGAGTGGGGGCATGCACATGCGCTTTCCTCTCGAGCTGTAGCAGCAGTGTCACGCTTCCCTTCGCGTGGATCAAGGGATCTGTGGCTTTCCCTCGAGGCTTTCCAACGAGGCTTTCCCACAGGGCTGTCCCACGTGCCACCGTGGTGTGAGTCGATCTTCGCTTGAAAGTCGAGGCAGTGCAGGGAAAGCAGGTTTCCCTGGAATGGACTGAGACATCCTGGGGACTCTGGGAATGTGGAACGACCCTGGAGTTCCTTTCGCCTTTCCTGTGGAGAGCGCCTCCTCTTGAGATGCGACGGAAACGCCAGGAATTGTTTCCCGACCACGCAGGGAAAGGATCCCTCCTCTCGAGCTAGGAGGCGGAAACGGGGCTCCTCTGGATGTGGGCGGGACTCTCGTGCTTCCTCTCGAGTGTAGACGGGTATGTCGGGGATCTTCTTGAGTTGCAGCAAGGGTGTGAAGTCGCTTTGGGAGCTCCAGAGGTTAGGTGTGATTAGCCTCGAGATGCCTCAGCGGAAATGGGCCTCATCTCGCCTGGAGGGGAGAACCTCCTGGATGTTCTCGTGTTGGGGCAGGTGCTCTCGACTTACGACGGGGACCTCAGGGACCCGCTCTGGTGGCCTCTGGAAAGGCCAGTCCCCAAGCGAGTTGTTCGGGGGCCTCTCGGGATTCCTCTCCCGTCGATGCCGGGGCCTAAGATCTTGTGTGGAGCCGGTGCCGGAACCTGAGTATTCCTCTCCAGTGCTGACGTGGATCTGGGGGGACTTCTGGAGTCTCCCCAGTAGAGTCAGTCCTCCTCTCGAGTGGGGGCATGCACGTGCGCTTTCCTTCCGAGCTGTAGCAGCAGTGTCATGCTTCCCTTCGCGTGGATCAAGGGATCTGTGGCTTTCCCTCGAGGCTTTCCCACGAGGCTTTCCCACGAGGCTTTCTGCCGGGGTCCAGCCCCGGTGGATCCAGGGAATTCGAAGGGTGGACGGCGTTGGCGTGGAAAGACTTGTTTGTTTATTAATGTAAGATTAGATTAAGAAACTATAGTGTAATAAGAAGATTAAGTGGACGAAGAGGGCTGAATAGCTTGGTTTACGCGGAAGGCCAATAAAATTCCAGACAAGGAATTTGCACCATCTACGTTGGGCCACCGGCGCCCGCTTGAATATCTAAGGGTGCTTCGCCTTAAGCTCCCTTTGGTGCGGGTCTTAACAGCCGGGGCAAGTAAGTAGACCTGGCGAGCCTCCGCGCCCCAGATTGGAGATTCAGCCTGAAGTTAAAGTAAAGAGCAGAGAGAGGGAAGGGGAGAGAAGAGGAGAGAGAGAGACATGGGGGGAGCCAGAGTCCCAAGAAACCAGGCCGAGAGACTAGTTCGAGAAACTGATCCGATCCTTTATTGTTCAGAAGGCCTTTTATACTTTTGATAAAACATGGAGATCAATGGGTAACACAGAATTATGTAGCGTTCGCAGCCCAGACTCTTTCTATACATCATTTTGTATACAAAAGGTCTCAGGTGATTTACATTATCTTCTGGCCAAGAAGCTTGTTAACACTTTTTAGCTCTCTTCCTTAATGAATGTTGATTTTGTTTCCCCTGAAGTGTTTTTCTTTAATTTGCATCTCCTTAAAGCATTAAAGTTACATCTCTATAGAACAAAGGTGCAGTGGGATATAACAAAGAAGGTACTTAACTCAAAGATCTAATGTTGCTAATACCAGGTCTACTACTTGTTTTTTCTATATACCAACTATATCTAAAAATAAAGGATATGAAAATTTGGCAGCAAGCATTGACTCAACAAATGAAACTTTTAATCAGTCCTATTCTAAAGATTTTGACTCTTCGGAAGCCCCTACATTCCTAGGATATTTTAAGCTTCCTGTGCCTCCTGCAGTCAGGAGGCCTCAAACAATCACACTCGCAGAGTCCTGCAGGCAGGCTAGAAAGCCATCGGAGGGGTTTTTAGATTGAAACACTCTTTCAAATGCAGAAGACTGAAACCCTGAATTGACTTTTTCCAGAAAATGTCAGAAGAGTGGAAAAGCAGAGCACAAAAGCCGGCAGATTTTTGTTGGGGTACATGCTTAGGAATTTCCAGAGGGGTCCCTGAAGTCTGAGCACGCCTTGCGAATGTCAGCTTCCTTCCTCATGACCTTGTCACGGGCGGGATTCCTCACTCTGGCTCCCGGCATCTCACCCTTTTTAATTTTAAATAATTGATTATTTATGTTTAAAATCAGGTGCAGTTCGGTCTCGAGATTCCGAATGCTCTGCCGAAGAATCTAGACAATATAGGGAAGTATGATTATGAGGAGCAAGATTATAGACAGTAGACAGAACAGTCTTCAGAAATGAAGTTAGAGAAAGTGTGGGAAAAGTCATTGGCTTCTCCTGCGGTGGTAAAATCTAATCGGGAGTGTTCCAAGGTCTGAATCTGATTATGAAGTTTCCCTAAGTCTAAACTAATATCTGAGCTGTTCCAAAATACCTAAACCTTGATTTTTTAACATATTGGGCATTTACACTTGTTGAGTCAATGATTGCTGTTGTAGTAACAATAACAGTTGTTGTAACACAGCAAGAACATAATTATCATATCAATAAGTTGTTACAGTTATAGGACATCTTTAAAACCACAGAAGAGCAGACATTACTTGAGGAGTTAAACAAGATGAAAACATCCATGGTTCACAAGTCGCTACATTAGGTACATTAAGTTTTCTGGAATCATTGGTGAAAAGAAGAACATAAGGAGAGGATAGACAAGCCAAAATAGAGTAAATAGAGTCATTTTCTGGTTGGAGTTTGTGCTGCAGCAGCTGTTAGTCCTGCCGGGATCTTGATGTTTCTTTTGCCTCTTTTGCCGGTAGGAGCAGCGGCCTTCACCCCGCCCTCTGACACTGGCGCTGTTATGGGGCTGCGAGTGCGGTGCACTGGGTTCCGTCAGTCAGGCTGGCCCCGCCCGCAGCTTTTGGTGCGCGGCTGTTTCCCGCGGTGGTGGTGGCAGAGAAGTTCCCTTTTTCTTTTGTGGCGAATCAGTCTGTCCGGGATCCAAGTTGACGAATCTGCACCCTGTGGAAAAAATATAAACACTTCCTCGACCCGCAGTAAATTTTGGGTCGGGATCTTTTTGTTATCTGGAGGAGATCTTTTTGCTTTACTAATGGCTTTTTATTTTACTGTTTCAAACGAATCAGCATTTAACTTATTACAAAGAGAACATGTTGTAAAATCTGATGGGGGAAAACTATACTTAATTTCTCTCTTTTTAATTTTTGAATTAACAAAGCACGTGAGGGTAAATGATGCAAGATCTGATCACAAGAATTTCCTATAGCAATCTGCCAATCATCAAACATTTGAAAAGCATCAAGTTGTTCTCTGTTATATGGAAGTGCAATTTTTGATGGTTCTTTATTAAACAATTTAATAAATCAGTATATTTGAATTAATCTTTTTAATTAATATGTCAGTAATTTTTCCTTAGGCAGAGGCCACTGTTCCACCCACACCGGATCTTGAAATTTTCATGTAATGGGGTAGGCAGCAAAAACAATGGCCTTCATTATAAATTTGGATATCCCAATCCAGTATATAGCTTGCAAGGAGTTGGGCAAATTAGCTCAATTATTCTTGTCTGTTGTTTACCCAATCCTTTTGATGGATCATAGCCGATCTGCAGCATCTGAGAGGTCACTTTATCATCAGGGCTAAAAAGTAACACTCCCATTTGAGATAGCATGTCCCTCCCCCACAGGGTAAGGGGGAGTGAAGGGACTACATACGGTTGGAAAGTTCCACGGGTGTCCTCAAATTGCCAATCTACTAAAATTTTTGCACTTTTGGCTACTGTGGGGGCTCTTCCTATCCCCACCAAGTTATTTTCAGTAGTATGTGTGGGCCAGGAGGTGGGCCAGGAGCTAGGCCAGTCTTTTCCTGAAATGCAAGAAACGTCTGCTCCTGTGTCTAATAACCCACAATAGACTTGCCATTAATCAGAATAGTTTTCATAGGCCGTTTCTGAGTAATTTTTGTTATCCAAAAAACCATATCACTAGACCCAAATATAAGAAGCAAGAAAAGAGGTGTTACACAATATCTTTATAAGCTTTTCTAATGATCTTTTTATAACCCAAATCTGGTCTATAGCCTTTTAGATGACAAGTAACCATTTAATCTTAGCTTGAAAACTTCCAGCAACGGGGAGCTCACTATTCACCAAGGTTTTAAACTCTCTCTCACCTCTTACTCTATAGCATTTTTATCCTGCATACCACTTTTTCTAAACTCCTTTTCAGTAGTATATGTTGGCCAGGAGCTGCGCTAGTCTCTCAGCAATGTAAGAAACGTCTTGTCTATTGTCTAACAGCCATGACATTTTATATCTTTGAATTAAAAAATCTTTTAAAGGCCTAGAAGCTGCAATTTTTTGCACCCAAAAAGCTAGATCTAGATCCTCTGGGGCTTTTTTTGTCTGGTTTTTCTGTTTGGTAATAAGGTAAAAGCAAAAGCTGTGCTATTATTTTTTTTTTAATTTTTATTAATTGCACAGTTTTAGCAGGTGGCGAGATCAAAACTTCAGTTTTTTCAGTATAATCAGAATTTACTACACAAGACACTACCGAAATTTCTTGAAAAGAAAGCAAGCTATGCCCCAGTACAAGTCTTACAATGTCCTCAGGCAGGGGACTAGCCACTCTCATTGGAATCTGAGTCACTGGCACATCAGGGGTTAATATTATTGAAGTGGTGGAACTGAGGTCTAGGCCTGAGCTACCTGGGGTTGTTTGGTACGGGTTGTTGTGTCTGTTTAGCAGGACATTTTGGCAAAACATGTTCTATTTGGCCTCAAGAGAAACATTTTGCATTTGTAAAGTCCTTTTTATTACGAATATTTTTTTTTCTGTTTTTCTTCCTTTTTCTTTTTTTTTTGTTGGGTGAGGCCCCTCCTGAGGGGATTTTATGCAAGGAGCAAGCTCTGTTTTAAAAGCTCTTTTGCTCAAAAATATTGTCACTATCGTTTTCAAACTTAAGCAATGTTCTGGGAGGCTTTGGATATAAAGTGGGGAGTTCTTAAGCCCTGGGGAGGCGCAAGCAGAGGTTGCAGTGGTCGCCTTAAATAAGATAAC
>NW_017212226.1:0-16828 GCF_001704415.2 Capra hircus
CCGCGCCAC
Source organism: Capra hircus (assembly GCF_001704415.2). NCBI lineage: Eukaryota > Metazoa > Chordata > Mammalia > Artiodactyla > Bovidae > Capra > Capra hircus. The sequence continues at coordinate 10 of NW_017212226.1, forward strand.
TCCGCAGCTGCTAGCAGGGAGTGTCACGGCTTCCATTCTTAGCGGATCAAGGGGATGAGGGGCTTTCCCTCGAGGCTTTCCAGAGGCTTTCCCACGAGGCTTTCCCACAGGGCTGTCCCATGCCACCGTTGTGTGAGTCGATCCTCGGCTTGAAAGTCGAGGCAGTGCAGGGAAAACAGGTTTCCCTGGAATGGACTGAGCATCTGGGGGACTCTGGAATGGTGGCACGACCCTGGAGTTCCTCTCGCCTTTCCTGTGGAGAGCGCCTCCTCTTGAGATGCGACGGGAACGCCGGGAATTCTTTCCCGACCACGCAGGGAAAGGATCCCTCCTCTCGAGCTAGGAGGCGGAAACGGGGCTCCTCTGGATGTGGGCGGGACTCTCGTGCTTCCTCTCGAGTGGAGACGGGTATGTCGGGAACTTCTTGAATTGAAGCAAGGGTGTGAAAGACGCCTTTGGAAGTTCCAGAGGTTAGGTGTGATTAGTCCTCGAGACGCCTCAGCACAAATGGGCCTCATCGTCGCCTGAAGGGGAGAACCTCCTGAATTTTCTCGAGTTGCGGCAGGTGCTGTGGACTTAAGACTGGGTCCTCAGGGACCCGCTCTGGTGGCCTCAGGAAAGGCCAGTCACCATGCGAGTTGCTCGGGGGCCTCTCGGGATTCCTCTCCCGTCGATGCCGGCGCCTTAATACCTTGTGTGGAGTCGGTGACCGGAACCTGAGATAACCTCTCCAGTGCTTACATGGACCTTGGGGTACTTCTGGAGTCTCCCAGGTGAGTCAGTCCTCGTCTCTAGTGGGATGCATGTACGTGCAATTTCCTCCAGAGCTGTAGCAGCAGTGTCACGCTTCCCTTCGCGTGGATCAAGGAATCTGTGGCTTTCCGTGAGGCTTTGCCACCGAGGCTTTGCCACGAGGCCTTCCCACGACGTTTACCCACTGGGCAGTCCCACGTGCCACCGTGGTGTGAGTCGGATCCTTGGCTTCGAAAGTCGAGGCCAGTGCAGGGAAAACAGGTTTCCCTGGAATGGAATGAGACATCTGGGGGACTGCTGGGAATGGTGGCACGACCCTGGAGTTCCTCTCGCCTTTCCTGTGGAGAGCTCCTCCTCTTGAGATGCGACGGGAAAGCGCGGGGAATTCTTTCCCAGCCACGCAGGGGAAAGGATCCCTCCTCTCGAGCTAGGAGTCGGAAACGGGTCTCCTCTGGATGTGGGCGGGACTCTCGTGCTTCCTCTCGAGTGGAGACGGGTATGTCGGGCGAACTTCTTGAGTTGCAGCAAGGGTGTGAAGGACCCTTTGGAAGTTCCAGAGGTTAGGTGTGATTAGCCTCCGAGACGCCTCAGCGGAAATGGGCCTCATCTCGCCTGGAGGGTAGAACCTCCTGGATTTTCTCGAGTTGGAGGCAGGTGCTCTCGACTTACGACGGGGACCTCAGGGACCCGCTCTGGTGGCCTCAGGAAAGGCCAGTCCGCATGCGAGTTGCTCGGGGGCCTCTCGGGATTCCTCTCCCGTCGATGCCGGGGCCTAAGACCTTGTGTGGAGTCGGTGCCGGAACCTGAGGATTCCTCTCCAGTGCTGACATGGATCTTGGGGTACTTCTGGAGTCTCCCCAGGGGAGTCAGTCCTCGTCTCGAGTGGGGGCATGCACGTGCGCTTTCCTCCCGAGCTGTAGCAGCAGTGTCACGCTTCCCTTCGCGTGGATCAAGGGATCTGTGGCTTTCCCTGAGGCTTTCCCACGAGGCTTTTCCCACGAGGCTTTCCCACAGGGCTGTCCCACGTGCCACCGTGGTGTGAGTCGATCCTCGGTCTTGAAAGTCGAGGCAGTGCAGGGAAAACAGGTTTCCCTGGAATGGACTGAGACATCTGGGGGACTCTGGGAATGGTGGCACGACCCTGGAGTTCCTCTCGCCTTTCCTGTGGAGAGCGCCTCCTCTTGAGATGCGACGGGAACGCCGGGAATTCTTTCCCGACCACGCAGGGAAAGGATCCCTCCTCTCGAGCTAGGAGGCGGAAACGGGGCTCCTCTGGATGTGGGCGGACTCTCGTGCTTCCTCTCGAGTGGAGACGGGTATGTCGGGGAACTTCTTGAGTTGCAGCAAGGGTGTGAAGGACCCTTTGGAAGTTCCAGAGGTTAGGTGTGATTAGCCTCGGAGACGCCTCAGCGGAAATGGGCCTCATCTCGCCCTGGAGGGGAGAACCTCCTGGATTTTCTCGAGTTGCGGCAGGTGCTCTCGACTTACGACGGGGACCTCAGGGACCCGCTCTGGTGGCCTCAGGAAAGGCCAGTCCCCATGCGAGTTGCTCGGGGGCCTCTCGGATTCCTCTCCCGTCGATGCCGGGGCCTAAGACCTTGTGTGGAGTCGGTGCCGGAACCTGAGGATTCCTCTCCAGTGCTGACATGGATCTTGGGGTACTTCTGGAGTCTCCCCAGGGGAGTCAGTCCTCGTCTCGAGTGGGGGCATGCACGTGCGCTTTCCTCCCGAGCTTGTAGCAGCAGTGTCACGCTTCCCTTCGCGTGGATCAAGGGATCTGTGGCTTTCCCTCGAGGCTTTCCCACGAGGCTTTCCCACGAGGCTTTCCCACAGGGCTGTCCCACGTGCCACCGTGGTGTGAGTCGATCCTCGGCTTGAAAGTCGAGGCAGTGCAGGGAAAACAGGTTTCCCTGGAATGGACTGAGACATCTGGGGGACTCTGGGAATGGTGGCACGACCCTGGAGTTCCTCTCGCCTTTCCTGTGGAGAGCGCCTCCTCTTGAGATGCGACGGGAACGCCGGAATTCTTTCCCGACCACGCAGGGAAAGGATCCCTCCTCTCGAGCTAGGAGGCGGAAACGGGGCTCCTCTGGATGTGGGCGGGACTCTCGTGCTTCCTCTCGAGTGGAGACGGGTATGTCGGGGAACTTCTTGAGTTGCAGCAAGGGTGTGAAGGACCCTTTGGAAGTTCCAGAGGTTAGGTGTGATTAGCCTCGAGACGCATCAGCGGAAATGGGCCTCATCTCGCCTGGAGGGGAGAACCTCCTGGATTTTCTCGAGTTGCGGCAGGTGCTCTCGACTTACGACGGGGACCTCAGGGACCCGCTCTGGTGGCCTCAGGAAAGGCCAGTCCCCATGCGAGTTGCTCGGGGGCCTCTCGGGATTCCTCTCCCGTCGATGCCGGGCCTAAGACTTGTGTGGAGTCGGTGCCGGAACCTGAGGATTCCTCTCCAGTGCTGACATGGATCTTGGGGTACTTCTGGAGTCTCCCCAGGGGAGTCAGTCCTCGTCTCGAGTGGGGGCATGCACGTGCGCTTTCCTCCCGAGCTGTAGCAGCAGTGGTCACGCTTCCCTTCTCATGGATCAAGGGATCTGTGGCTTTCCCTCGAAGCTTTCCCACGTGGCTTTTCCCACGACGCTTTCCCACTGGGCTGTCCCACGTGCCACCGTGGTGTGAGTCTGATCCTCAGCTTGAAAGTCGAGTTCAGTGCACGGAAAACAGGTTTCCCTGAAATGGACTGAGACCATCTGGGGGACTCTGGAGAATGGTCGCACGACCCTGGAGTTCCTCTCGCCTTTCCTGTGGAGAGCGCCTCCTCTTGAGATGCGACGGGAACGCCGGGAATTCTTTCCGACCACGCAGGGAAAGGATCCCTCCTCTCGAGCTATGAGGCGGAAACGGGTCTCCTCTGGATGTGGGCGGGACTCTCGTGCTTCCTCTCGAGTGGAGACAGGGTATGTCGGAGAACGTCTTGAGTTGCAGCAAGGGTGTGTAAAGACCCTTTAGGAAGTTCCAGAGGTTAGGTGTGATTAGCCTCGAGACGCCTCAGAGGAAATGGGCCTCATCTCGCCTGGAGGGGAGAACCTCCTGGATTTTCTCGAGTTGCGGCAGGTGCTCTCGACTTACGACGGGGACCTCAGGGACCCGCTCTGGTGGCCTCAGGAAAGGCCAGTCCCCATGCGAGTTGCTCGGGGGCCTCTCGGGATTCCTCTCCCGTCGATGCCGGGGCCTAAGACCTTGTGTGGAGTCGGTGCCCGAACCTGAGGATTCCTCTCCAGTGCTGACATGGATCTTGGGGTACTTGTGGAGTCTCCCCAGGGGAGTCAGTCCACGACACTACTGGGGGCATGCACGTGCGCTTTCCTTTCCGAGCTGTAGCAGCAGTGTCACGCTTCCCTTCGGGTGGATCAAGGGATCTGTGCTTTCCCTCGGGGCTTTCCCATGAGGCTTTCCTCAAGGCTTTCCCACAGGGCTGTCCCACGTGCCACCGTGGTGTGAGTCAATCCTCGGCGTGAAAGTCGAGGCAGTGCAAGGAAAACAGGTTTCTCTGGAAAGGACTGAGACATCTGGGGTACTCTTGGAATGGTGGAACGACCATGGTGCTCCTCTCGGTTTTACTGTGGAGAGCGCCTCCTCTTGAGATGGGACGGGAACACCGGGAATTATTTCCCAGCCAAGCAGGGATAGGATCACTCCTCTAGCTACGAGGTGGAAACGGGGCTCCTCTGGATGTGGGCGGGACCCTCGTGCTTCCTCTCAAGTGGAGATGGGTATGTTGGGGAACTTTTTGAGTTGCAGCAAGGGTGTGAAGGACCCTTTGGAAGTTCCAGAGGTTAGGTGTGATTAGCCTCGAGACGCCTCAGTGGAAATAGGCCTCATCTGGCTTGGAGGGGAGAGCCTCCTTGATTTTCTCGAGTTGGGGCAGGTGCTCTCGTCTTCCGACGGGGACCTCAGGGACCCGCTCTGGTGACCTTAGTAAATGCCAGTCCCCATGCGAGTTGCTTGGGAGCCTGCCGGGATTCCTCTCCCGTGGATGCCGGGACCTAATATCTTGTGTGGAGTCTGTGCCGGAACCTGAGGATTCCTCTCCATGACTGACATAGATCTTGGGGTTATTTTTGAATCTCCCCAGGAGAGTTAGTCCTCGGCTCGAATGGGGGCATGCAATGGTGCTTTCCTCCCGTGCTGTAGCAGCAGTGTCACGCTTCCCGTCGTGCCGGGAGCCAGTGTGAAGAAGCCCGCCCGTGACAAGGTCATGAGGAAGGAAGCTGACATGCGCAAGGCGTGCTCAGACTTCAGGGACCCCTCTGGAAATTCCTAAGCATGTACCCCAACAAAAATCTGCCGGCTTTTGTGCTCTGCTTTTCCACTCTTCTGACATTTTCTGGAAAATGTCAATTCAGGGCTTTAGTCTTCTTCATTTGAAAGAGTGTTTCAATTAAAAACCCCTCTGATGGCTTTCTAGCCTGCCTGCAGGACTCGTACAGCTGCGCATTTGATTGTTTGAGGCCTCCTGACCACAGGAGGCAAAGGAAGCTTAAAACATCCTAGGAATGTAGGGGCTTCTGAAGAGTCTAAATCTTTAGAATAGGACTGATGAAAAGTTTCATTTGTTGAGTCAATGCTTGCTGCCAAATTTTCATATCCTTTATTTTTAGATATAGTTGTTGTATAGAAAAACAAGTAGTAGACCTGGTATTAGCAACACTAGATCTTTGAGTTAAGTACCTTCTTTGTTATATCCCACTGCACCTTTGTTCTATAGAGATGTAACTTTAATGCTTTAAGGAGATGCAGATTAAAGAAAAACACTTGAGGGGAAACAAAATTAACATTCATTAAGGAAGAGAGCCAAAAAGTGTTAACAAGCCTCTTGGCCAGAAGATAATGTAAATCACCTGAGACCTTTTGTATACAAAATGATATACGGAAAGAATCTGGGTTGCGAATGCTACATAATTTTGTGTTACCCATTGATCTCTGTGTATCAAAGGCCTTCTGAACAATAAAGGAGGGGGGCCAGTTTCTCGGGCCAGCTTCTCGAACTAGTCTCTCGGCCTGGTTTCTTGGGACTCTGGCTCCCCCCGTGTTTTTCTCTCTCTTTTCTTCTCTCCCTTCCCTCTCTCTGCTCTTTAACTTCAGGCTGAATCTCCACCTGGGGCGCGGAGGCTCTCCAGGTCTACTTACTTGCCCTGGCTGTTAAGAACCGCAGGAAAGGGAGCTTAAGGTGAGGCACCCTTAGATATTCAAGCGGGTGCCAGTGGCCCAATGTAGATGGTGCAAATTCCTTGTCTGGAATTTTAGTGGCCTTCCGCGTAAACCAAGCTATTCAGCCCTCTTCCTCCACTTAATCTTCCTACTACGCTACAGTTTCTTAATCTAATCTTATATTAATAAATAAAGAAGTCTTTCCACGCCAACGCCGTCCACCCTTCGAATTCCCTGGATCCACCGGGGCTGGACCCCTGCAAGTGGCGTCCGGAACAGGCTATTCGAAGGTAGGTTCCTCGGAGCAAAATCTCCCCCCAGAGCACTCTCCGTTGCTCCCCCCGGAGCACTCTCTGTTGCTCCCCCCAGAGTGACTTAATCACTCCCCCAGGAGTACTTTCGGGTACTCCCCCAGTGTTGAGTATTCGGGACGGCTAGGACCCCACTCAGGGTGCCGCGGACCCCCCTGTAGGATAGACAGGGTGAAGAGGAGTGGGAAGTGTTCAAGGGTTTAAGAGAAACCTGGTGCTCTAGAGGTTGAAAAGAAACCTGCTATCTTAGGGTTAAAAACAAAACCCCCCTTGGCTAAGGTAAAACCTTTTTGTCAAGGCAGACTTTTCTATAACTCTTAATTTTCTGACAGGGGTAACAATGACTCAAAACAATGACACCTCTTTATACAAGTAATTTTGTAACTGTTAAACAAAAAAGACAAATTAAAGATTAAAAGGCTAGTGTTACGAGAGCAATGTCCTTGGTTTCCAGAAAAGGGATTTAGATACTTGGGTGAAGCTAGGAAAACAGCTAAAAACTTATTATACTTTGCATGGGCCTGTAAATGCTTTTGCTCTGTAAAGTATGATTACAAATGTTCTGGACCCCTGTCATGAGGCTGTTAGATAGCCTATGGGAGAGGCTATAGCAGTTAATGGTAGTGGGTCTCCACCTTCTACGCAGATCATATTTTCTGCCATTGGCAAACAAAAGGAGACAGACAGTACTCTTCCTCCCGAGGAAGGAGGGTGCTTACAGGACGCAGCGGCCGAGGGCCCTGGAGAGCCCCCTCCCCCTCTACACAAACCAAATCTTTAAAAAAGGTATCTTATTTAAGGCGACCACTGCAACCTCTGCTTGCGCCTCCCCAGGGCTTAAGAACTCCCCACTTTATATCCAAAGCCTCCCAAAACATGGCTTAAGTTTGAAAACGATAGTGACAATATTTTTGAGCAAAAGAGCTTTTAAAACAGAGCTTGCTCCTTGCATAAAATCCCCTCAGGAGGGGCCTCACCTCCCCCCCCCAAAAAAGGAAGAAAAACAGAAAAAAAGAAAGAAAAATATTCGTAATAAAAAGGACTTTACAAATGCAAAATGTTTCTCTTGAGGCCAAATAGAACATTTTTTGCCAAAATGTCCTGCTAAACAGAGACAACAACCCGTACCAAACAACCCCAGGTAGCTCAGGCCTGGACCTCAGTTCCACCACCTCAATAATAATAACTCCTGACTCAGATTCCAATGGGAGTGGCTAGTCCCCTGCCTGAGGACATGGTAAGACTTGTGCTGGGGCATAGCTTGCTTTCTTTTCAAAAAATTTCGGTAGTGTCTTGTGTAGTAAATTCTGATTATACTGAAAAAATTGAAGTTTTGATCTCGCCACCTGCTAAAACTGTGCAATTAATAAAAATTAAAAAAAATAGCACAGCTTTTGCTTTTACCTTATTACCAGACAGAAAAACCAGACAAAAAAAGCCCCAGAGGATCTAGATCTAGCTTTTTGGGTGCAGAATATTGCAGCTTCTAGGTCTTTAAAAGATTTTTTAATTCAAGGATATAAAATGTCATGGCTGTTAGACAATAGACAAGACGTTTCTTACATTGCTGAGAGACTGGCCCAGCTCCTGGCCAACATATACTACTGAAAATGAGTTCATAGGATTAGAGAAAGTGGTATGCAAGATGGAAATGCTATAAAATAAGAGGTGAGAGAGAGTTTAAAACCTTGGTGAGTAGTGAGCTCCCCGTTGCTGGAAGTATGCAAGCAAAGATTAAATGGTTACTTGTCATCTAAAAGGCTATAGACCAGATTTGGGTTATACCAAGATCATTGAAAAAGCTTATAAAGATATTGTGTAACACCTCTTTTCCTGCTTCTTATATTTAGGTCTGCCAAAAGTTTTAAAACTGATAATGTCCCTTTAAAGCTGCTGAGAGATTGTTTACTAACTTTAAATGATTTCCAAAAATTATTAGGTGATATTAATTGGATATGCCCACATTTAAAACTGACTTCTGTAGATTTAAAGCCTTTTGTTTGATTGCTTAAAAAAAAACAATCCTAATCCCAGTTCTAAGAAAAGGTTGACTAGTGAGACAGAGTTGGCTTTTGTTAAAGTGAATGAGGCTTTAAATGATCAGTAATTAAGATTAATATTGCCAAAAGAGGAGATTAAATTATTCTTGCCACAAAATGTATACCTACAGGATGCTTGTGACAAGAAGGCCCATTGGTTCCATCTACCAATGACCCCAAGAAAAATAGTTTTATCTTATCCCAACTTGGTGGAACAATTAATTAAAAAAAAAAGAAAAAGAAGTGTAAAACTTTTTGGAAAATAAGTAACAAATATATTAATTCCATTCAATAAGGATCAACTGCAAGTCTTTTACAAAAATAGTGATGATTTGGCAAGTTGCTCTGATAGATTTCAGGAGTCAAATTTTGTTTTATTTGCCCTCAAGCCCCCACAGTAGTTAACAGTGCAAAAATTTTAGATTGGCAATTTGAGGATACCTGTGGAACTTTCCAACCTTATGTTGTTCCTTCGCTCCCCCTTACCCTGTGGGGAGGGACATGCTATCTCAAATGGGAGTGTTACTTTTTAGCCCTGATGATAAAGTGACCTCTCAGATGCTGCAGATAGGCTATGATCCATCAAAAGGATTGGGTAAACAACAGACAAAAATAATTGAGCCAATTTGTCCAACTCCTCGCAAGCTATGTACTGGATTGGGATATCCAAATTTATAATGAAGGCCAGTGTTTTTGCTGCCTACCCCATTACATGAAAATCTCAAGATCTGGCGTGGGTGGAACAATGGCCTCTGCCTAAGGAAAAATTACTGACATATTAATTAAAAAGATTAATTCAAGTATACTGATTTATTAAATTGTTTAGTAAAGAGCCATCAAAAATTGTAATTCCATATAACAAAACAACTTGATGCTTTTCAAATGTTTGATGATGATTGGCAGATTGCTATAGGAAATTATTGTGGTCAAATCTTGCATCATTTACCCTCACATGCTTTGTTAATTCAAAAATTAAAAAAGGATAATTTAAATATAGTTTTTCCTCCATCAGATTTTACAACATGTTCTCTTTGTAATAAGTTAAATGCTGATTTGTTTGGAACTATAAGATGTAAAACCGTTGATAAAGTGAAAAGATCTCCTCCAGATAACAAAAAGATCCTGACCCAGAATTTACTGCGGGTCGAGGAAGTGTTTATGTTTTTTTCACAGGGTGCAGATTCGTCAATTTGGATCCCGGACAGACTGATTCGCCACAAAAGAAAAAGGGAACTTCTCTGCCGCCACCGCCGCGGGAAACAGCCGCACCGAAAGCCAAGGGCGGGGCCAGCCTTACTGACTGATGGGACCTAGTGCTCCGCCAGCGTCCATCTGCGAAACTATGGGATAGAGACTTGATGGGAAAAAGGAGATGTATGGGAACTGTAAACTATTTGCTCAAATTTTCGTGTAGCTTGGCAGCCACGCGCGATGGCAGAAGGAGGCAAAAGAAACATCAAGATCCCGGCGGGACTAACAGCTGCTGCAGCGCAAACTCCAACCAGAAAATGACTCTATTTACTCTATTTTGGCTTGTCTATCCTCTCCTTATGTTCTTCTTTTCACCAATGATTCCAGAAAACTTAACGTACCTAATGTAGCAACTTGTGAACCATGGATGTTTTCATCTTGTTTAACTCCTCAAAGTAATGTATGCTCTTTTGTGGTTTTAAAGATGTCCTGTAACTGTAACAACTTATTGATATGATAATTATGTTCTTGCTGTGTTACAACAACTGTTATTGTTACTATGACAGCAATCATTGACTCAACAAGTGTAAATGCCCAATATGTTAAAAAATCAAGTTTTAGGTGTTTTGGAACAGCTCAGATATTAGTTTAGACTTAGGGAAACTTCATAATCAGATTCAGACCTTGGAACACTCCCGATTAGATTTTACCACCGCAGGAGAAGCCAATGACTTTCTCCACACTTTCTCTAACTTCATTTCTGGAAAGACTATTCTGTCAACTGTTTATAATCTTGCTCCTCGTAATCATTCTTCCCTGTATTGTCTAGATTCTTCAGCAGAACATTTGGAATCTCGCGATCGAACTGCACCTGATTTTAAAATTAATTAATTAATTAATTAAAATGGAAAAGGGTGAGATGCCGGGAGCCAGTGTGAGGAAGCCCGCCCATGACAAGGTCATGAGGAAGGAAGCTGACATACACAAGGCGTGCTCAGACTTCAGGGACCCCTCTGGAAATTCCTAAGCATGTACCCCAACAAAAATCTGCCGGCTTTTGTGCTCTGCTTTTCCACTCTTTTGACATTTTCTGGAAAAAGTCAATTCAGGGCTTCAGTCTTCTGCATTTGAAAGAGTGTTTCAATCTAAAAACCCCTCTGATGGCTTTCTAGCCTGCCTGCAGGACTCATACAGCTGCGCATGTGATTGTTTGAGGCCTGCTGACCGCAGGAGGCAAAGGAAGCTTAAAACATCCTAGGAATGTAGGGGCTTCTGAAGAGTCTAAATCTTTAGAATAGGACTGATGAAAAGTTTCATTTGTTGAGTCAATGCTTGCTGCCAAATTTTCATATCCTTTATTTTTAGATATAGTTGGCGTATAGAAAAACAAGTAGTAGACCTGGTATTAGCAACATTAGATCTTTGAGTTAAGTACCTTCTTTGTTATATCCCACGGCACGTTTGTTCTATAGAGATGTAACTTTAATGCTTTAAGGAGATGCAGACTAAAAAAAAAAAAAAACACTTCAGGGGAAACAAAATTAACATTCATTAAGGAAGAGAGCCAAAAAGTGTTAACAAGCCTCTTGGCCAGAAGATAATGTAAATCACCTGAGACCTTTTGTATACAAAATGATATACAGAAAGAATCTGGGTTGCGAACGCTACATAATTTTGTGTTACCATTGATCTCTGTGTATCAAAGGCCTTCTGAACAATAAAGGAGGGGGGCCAGTTTCTCGGGCCAGCTTCTCGAACTAGTCTCTCGGCCTGGTTTCTTGGGACTCTGGCTCCCCCCGTGATTTTCTCTCTCTTTTCTTCTCTCCCTTCCCTCTCTCTGCTCTTTAACTTCAGGCTGAATCTCCACCTGGGGCGCGGAGGCTCGCCAGGTTACTTACTTGCCCTGGCTGTTAAGACCCGCACGAAAGGAAGCTTAAGGCGAGGCACCCTTAGATACTAGAGCGGGCGCCGGTGTCCCAAAGTAGATGGTGCAAATTCCTTGTCTGGAATTTTATTGGCCTTCCCCGTACACCAAGCTATTCAGCCCTCTTCCTCCACTTAATCTTCCTACTACACTACAGTTTCTTAATCTAATCTTATATTAATAAATAAAGAAGTCTTACCATGCCAACACCGTCCACCCTTAGAATTCCCTGGATCCACCGGGGCTGGACGCCGGCACCGTCGAGTGTATGAAGGGATCTGTGGTTCTCCCTCCAGGCTTTCCCACGTGGCTTTCCCAGGAGGCATTCCCACAGGGCTGTCCCACGTGCCACCGTGGTGTGAGTCGATCCTCGGCGTGAAAGTCGAGGCAGTGCAGGGAAACAGGTTCCTCTGAAATGGACTGAGACATCTGGGGGACTCTTGGAATGATGGCACGACACTGGAGTTCCTCTCGCCTTTCCTGTGGAGAGCGCCTCCTCTTGAGATGCATCGGGAACGCCAGGAAATCTTTCCCGAGGAGGCGGGGAAAGGATGCCTCATCTCGAGGTACGAGGGGGAAATGGGGCTCCTCTCTATGTGGGCACAATCCTCGTGTTTCCTCTCGGGTGGGAACGGGTATGTCGGGGAACATCTTGAGTTGCAGCAAGGGTGTGAAGGACCCTTTGGACGTTCCAGAATTTCGCTGTGATTAGCCTCGATATGCCTTCAATGGAAACGGGGCCTCATCTCGCCTGGAGGGGAAAACCTCCTGGATTTTCTTGAGTTGCGGCAGGTGCTCTCTACTTACGACGGGGACCTCAGGGACCCGATCTGGTGGCCTAAGGAAAGGCCAGTCCCCATGCCGAGCTGCTAGGGGGCCTCTTGGGATTCCTCTCCCGTTGATGCCGGGGCCTAAGACCTTGTGTCGAGTCAGTGCCAGAACCTGAGGATTCCTCTCCAGTGCTGACATTTATCTGAGGGGTACTTCTGGAGTCTCCACGGGGGAGTTAGTCCTCGGCTCGAGTCAGGGGAATGCACGAGCGCTTTCCTCCCGAGCTGTAGTAGCAGAGTCACGCTTCCCGTCGCATGGATCAAGGGATCTGTGGCTTTCCCTCAAGGCTTTCCCACGAGGCTTTCCCTCGAGGCTTTCCCACAGGGCTGTCCCACATGCCACTGTGGAGTGAATCGATCCTCGGCGTGAAAGTCGAGGCAGTGCAGGGAAAACAGGTTCCTCTGGGAAAGGACTGAGACATCTGGGGGGACTCTGGGAATGGTGGCACGACCCTGGAGTTCCTCTCGCCTTTCCTGTGGAAAGGGTCTTCTCTTGAGAATGGACAGGAACGCTGGGAAATTCTTTCCGGACCACGCAGGGAAAGGATCCCTCATCTCGAGCTACAAGGCAGAAACGGGGCTCCTCTGGATGTCGGCGGGACCCTCATGCTTCCTCTGGAGTGGAGACGGGTATGTTGGGGAACTTCTTGAGTTGCAGCAAGGGTGTGAAGGACTCTTTGGAATTTCCAGAGGTTAGATTGTGAATAGACCTCGAGACGCCTCAGCGGAAATGGGGCCTCATTTCGACTGGAGGGGAGAACCTCCTGGGATTTTCTCGGAGTTGCGGGCAGGTGCTCTCGACTTATGACGGGGCCCTCCGGGACGTCCGTATGGTGTCATCAGGAAAGGCCAGTCCTCATGCGAGTTGCTAGGGGGACACTCCGGATTTCTCTCCCGTCGATGCTGGGGGCCTAACACCTTGTGTGGAGTCGGGGCCGGAGCCTGAGGATGCCTCTGCAGTGGCTGACATGGATCTTGAGGTACTTCGGCAGTCTCCACAGGGGAGACCAGTCCTCGTCTCGAGTGGGCTCATGCACCTGCACTTTCCTTCCGAGCTGTAGCAGCAGTGTCATGCTTCCCTTCGCGTGGATCAAGGGATCTGTGGATTTCCCTCCAGGCTTTCCCACGAGGCTTTCCCACGATGCTTTCCCACAGGGCTGTCCCAAGTGCCACCGTGGTGGGAGTCGATCCTCGGCGTCAAAGCCGAGGCATTGCAGGGAAAACAGGTTCCTCTGGAATGAAATGAGGCATCTGAGGGCCTCTTGGAATGGTGACACGACCCTGGAATTCCTCTCGCATTTCCTGTGGAGAGTGCCTCCTCTTGAGATGCGATGGGAATGCCGGAAATTCTTTCCCGAACAAGCAGGGAAAGGATCCCTCATGTCCAGCTGCGAGGCGGAAACGGGGCTCCTCTGGAAGCGGGCGGGGACCCTCGTGCTTCCTCTCGAGTGGAGACGGGTATGTCGGAGAACTTCTTGACTTGGCAACTAGGTTGTGAAGGACACTTTCGACATTCCAGAGGTTAGTTGTTCTTAGCCTCGAGACGCCTGAGCGGAAATGGGCCTCATCTCGCCTGGAGGGGAGAACCTCTTGGATTTTCTCGAGTTGCGGCAGGTGCTCTCGAGTTACAACGGAGACCTCAGGGACCCGCTCTGGGTGACCTCAGGAAAGGCCAGTCCCCATGCGAGTTGCTACAGGGCCTCTCAGGATTCCTCTCCCTTCGATGCCGGGGCCAAAGACCTTGTGTGGAGTCGGGGCCGGAACCTGAGGATTCCTCTCCAGTACTGACATGGATCTTGGCGTAATTCTGGAGTCTCCCAAGGGGCGTCAGTCCTCGTCTCGAGTAGGGGCATGCACGTGCGCTTTCCTCCCGGAGCTATAGCAGCAGTGTCACGCTTCCCGTCTCGTGATCAAGGGATCTGTGGTTTCCCTCGAGTCTTTCCCGTGGGGCTTTTCCCACAGTGCTATTCCACGTGCCACCATTGTGTGAGTCGATCCTCGGCGTTAAAGTCGAAGCAGTGCAGAGAAAACAGGAACCTCCTTCCCCACAGTAGGGGGTACACTGTCCCCTTGGGCGGGTTTCTCCAGGGCACTCGCGCTGGAGGGTTGCCAGTGGAGTTGCGGGCCTCAGGCTCCACATGAGAAAAGCCCCAAATGGCATTAGCTGTCAGTCCAGAGGCTGGCCCCTCAGGTCTCTGGCCGGAGCCTTGGGCTCCAGGCAACTCACAGCCCTCGGGGGTGGCGCTCTGGGACTGCTGTAGGGAAAGGATGCCAAGAGCCCACGGAGGAGTTGGGGAGGGGCAGGGGGGAAACGGAGGCGAGGACAGCGAGGGATCTAGGTGGAGGCGCTGGAGAGAGCGTCCTGTCCTGGAATGCCTTGGATGACCCAGCGGGGAACAGTCAAGGCCCAGGGACTTGTGGAATGTGAAAAGGCGGGAAACCCCAGAGCAAGGCAGGCTGGGGAAGGGGGCGTGGGCGGCCAGTTCAAAGGGACCTAGGGGCGTTTCCTAGGTGGTGAGCTCCCTTGGCCACTGCTGAGGGCCCCTGATTGATCCACCCTGGGTTGATCCACCCCCCTCGGCGAGGCAGGGCCACAAACCAAAGCCCCCGAAGTGCCCGCCCACCCCGACGAGGATCTTGGCAGTCCGGGCCACAGCCATGCCCGGGAAAAGCCCACTCGCTCCACGGGACTCCGTCCAGGGTCTCTGCTTGGAAAGAGGCCAGGGGCGGCACCCTCCATCTACCCACCCAAACCCTATTGACGTCAATGGGGGCGGAGCCGCCTCCCGCTCTCCAGAGTCCTGAGCTGCTTGGTCCCCGCCCACTCGGCCAGCAGTCTGCAGCGTGCCCGTGTGCCTCTCCCACCATGGCTTTGTCCGCTCCTCCAGCACCTCAAGCGGTACGTTTGCCCTCGGTCCCTGGGTCGGATCACGTCTCAGGGGATTTGCGGGTGGCCCGGGCAAAGGCTCTCGGCCAACGTGTCGACCCCCCCCCCCCGTCCGAGTACGGTGGGGACCCATCTCCCGGGCCCGGGGTTCCTAGGCGTCAGGTGTGCCCAAAGTCGGAGGGCGTGGCATCGTTCGTTCATCTTGCTCCTTTGGCACACACATGGCTTCTCCGTTCTCTTTTCTGGGAAGACAGTGTTTGTTTCAGGGGCGCGGGGGGGGGGGGTTGTGGTTGGGAGGTGGTTGGAGCGGGTGCTGTTTTGGGATGAGGCCCTTTATCCTCACATCTTCCTGTGGGAATGGGAGTCGGGGAGCTCTGTGGCCTTGCTGCCTTCAGTGGCTTCCTCTGCACAGGGGCCTAGTGGCTTCTCTCTGTCGTTACCGGTTTGGGCTTCGCTTTTGGGCTTGGCCTTTGCCTTGGCCTGGGCCTTGGCCCTTGGCGTTGTTGCCCTTGCCCTTGCCTTGGCCCTTCCCTTGCCTTGCCTTGCCTTGAACTTGTTGAACCTTGCCTTGAACTTGACCCTTGAACTGGACCTTGAACTTGTGAACTTGACTTGAACTTGAACTTGAACTTGACTGAACTTGAACTTGACTTGAACTTGATGACTTGAACTTTTGACCTGAACTTGAACTTGAACTTGACCTTGACCTTGACTTGAACTTGAACTTGAACTTGACTTGACCTTGACTTGACCCTTGAACTTGACCTTGACCTTGAACCGAACTTGACTGCAACCGGAGACCTCGAGATTTGCTCAGAGCACCGGAGGTCCAGAGGCAGGGCCCTGTATCTCCCCTTCCCTTTGTGATCATTGCAAAGACATTCCTAGCTGATAGTAGTGCCCATGAAGAAGCAAGCAGTGGGAGTGTGTTTGACACGACTGTGTGCCTTCCTGGCCTCAACTCCACAAGGGGCCTTTCCTCTCGAAGTAGGCCCATGTCCCCTGGGGAGGGTGTCATGCCTCTTTCTCCTCACTGCCAAAGGGTGGAGCCAAGCTCGCTCTGTCAGAGGTACAAAAACAGCAAATTGAATGGGTTTTCAAGCTCTTGCTAGGGCTGCACACTTTCAGGGCCCACTTTACTGAAACAGGTGCTCTGTGGCCCCTGGTTGGTATGCAGGTTCACAAACAGGGTGAGATCCTGTCCAAGCCAAGAATTTTCCTGAAAGACCTAGGCTCACTAGAGCTCTCCTCCAGAGCAAAGGGGATAGAGGAGATGTATGGAGGAGTCTTTGCCTTTCCCTGTGAGTGTGGGGCTACTCCCTACGGCCCCAAGCTCAGGGATAACTGCCTCTAAGAAAGGAATGGCAAGAAGCGCTATTCTTGGAGGTTGGGACAGGGAGTTCGCAGCATGTGGGGAAAGAAAGACTTCTTCGGGGAAGAAGAGGCAACCACCGGGGTGTGTTTGCAAGCCTCTATTTGGAAGGAACAGGTTTGCTTATACAACTCAAGACCTCCAGATCTGCTCAGAGGACTGAAGTTCCAGAGACAGGGCCATGTATCTCCCCTTCCCTTTGAGATCCTTGCAAAGACATTCCTAGCAGATCGTGGGAGTGCCATGAAGAAGCAAGCAGCGGGAGTGTGCTTGACATCACTGGCTGCCTACCTGGGCTCAGCT
>NW_017212227.1:0-16827 GCF_001704415.2 Capra hircus
TACAAGCTCAATCCAAATACTCCAGACAACAGTTAGGATCAGGATTTGCCCGATTCCCAACATGACGCCAGCGAGTAGACATGGGAGAATGACTGTGGCTATGCCGTCTTCGATAATCTCTGCTGTAAGATCTGCTACGAGATCTTCTATGGGACCGGGACCGAGATCGTGACCTTGTATAATGCCTCCGAGAACTTCTTCTGGATCTAGACCTAGATTCCGATCTGGACCTGGACTTTGATCTGGAACGCCTGGAATCTTCCTTGGAGCGAGACCTTGCAGGGGTATGACTTGCAGATTTCCCAGATCCATGAGCACTTCCGCTTCTGGAAGCAGAACGGGATTCCCCCTCGCCGTAGTTCTCCTCGCCGCTGTCGCTCATGACTTTCACTGCTGTCGCCGCTCGATGTGCTTCAATCGAAGCTGCCAACCTCTCGCACCTTCAGTGTAGAGGCTCCGCCGCAGCCTCACACCACACACCGGTGCCCAGGCACTGAGAACCGAAACGCTCCGCGTCGCCTCCGCTCGGGCTCTCCACACAAGGTCTTAGGCCCCGGCATCGACGTGAGAGGAATCCTGAGAGGCCCCCTAGCAACTCCCATGGGCACTGGCCTTTTCTGAGGCCACAGGAGCGGGTCCCTGAGGTCCCCATCCTAAGACGAGAGCACCTGCTCCAACTCAAGATAATCCAGGAGGTTCTCCCCTCCAGGCGAGATGAGGCCCATTTCCCCTGAGGCATCTCGAGGCTAATCACACCTAACCTCTGGAACTTCCAAAGGGTCTTTGACACCCCTGCTGCAAGTCAAGAAGATCACCGACATACCCGTCTCCACTCGAGATGAAGCACGAGGGTCCCGCCCACATCCAGAGGAGCCCCGTTTTCCGCCTCGTATCTAGAGAGGAGGGATCCTTTCCCTGCGTGGTCGGGAAAGAATTCCTGGCGTTCCCGTCGCATCTCAAGAGGAAGTGCTCTCCACAGGAAAGGCCAGAGGAACTCCAGGGTCGTGCCACCATTCCAAGAGTTCCCCAGATGTCTCAGTCCATTCCAGAGGAACCTGTTTTCCCTGCACTGCCACGACTTTCACGCCGAGGATCGTCTCACACCAAGGTGGCATGTGGGACAGCCCTGTGGGAAAGCCTCATGGGAAAGCCTAGAGGGAAAGCCACAGATCCCTTGATCCACGCGACGGGAAGCGTGACACTGCTGCTACCGCTCGGGAGGAAAGCACACGTGCATGCCCCCACTCGAGACGAGGACTGACTCCCCTGGGGAGACTCCAGAAGTACCACAAGATCCATGTCAGCACTGGAGAGGAATCTTCAGGTTCCAGCCCCGACTTCACACAAGGTCTTAGGCCCCGGCATCGACAGGAGAGGAATCCTGAGAGGCCCCCTAGAAACTTGAATGGGGACTGGCCTTTCCTGAGGCCACCAGAGCTGGCCCCTGAGGTCCCCGTCGTAAGTCGAGAGCACCTGCCGCAACTCGAGAAAATCCAGGAGGTTCTCCCCTCCAGGCGAGATGAGGCCCATTTCCACTGAGGTGTCTCGAGGCTAATCACACCTAACCTCTGGAACTTCCAAAAGGTACTTTACACCCTTGCTGCAACTCAATATGTTCCCCGACATACCCGTCTCCACTCGAGAATAAGCAAGATGGTCCCCCCCACATCCACAGGAGGCGCGTTTCCGCCTCGTCGCTCGAGATGAGGGATCCTTTCCTTCCGGGGGCCAGCGTGAGGAATTCCGCCTATCGCAAAGGTCATGAGGAAGGAGGCTTGGCATGCCAAAGGCGTGCTCAAGCCTCAGGTAACCCCTGTTCCCGAGCATCGAACCCCAAAACCAGAGTCTGTTTTATGCTCTCACCTACACTTCTGACTTTACGTGGGCTCTCCCCCATAACTGTTTCTCTCGGAGAAGAAGTAAACGTGCAGCTTCAAGGCAATAAATATTCTTGGGCATGACAAGAGTGTTTCAGCTTGCCGACTCCTCTGAAGGTTATCTAGCCCACCTTTATAGGTTTGTCCGGCCACATGTGATTGTTTACAGCCTCCCAACCTGAGAGGCATGAGATGTTTTAGACTTACTATAGGCAAATTATTTTGGGGAGTTAGAAATTATTAGTATAGTTTGGTTAGGAATTATATTGGTGAAGGGTTCTTCATTTGTTGTGTCAAAAATTGCTGCTAATTCCCTGCTCTGGGTGGGACAAGGATATTTTAGGTCAAACCTCTCTGCTGACAGACCAGCTTGTGTGACAGGATTATCCATACTGCTGCCACTAGGCACAAGATTGTTTACTACCTCTCAACTGTAAACAGCACAGAGAGTTTTGGAGTATTTTGAGAGTCTTAATTAGCATAGGACTTTTTCTTCTTGTTGAGTCAATGATTGCCACCAGGCCTCCATATCCTTAGGTACTTGGGAATATATTAATCAATGTATTTGGAATATAGCAAAGGAAATATAGCAGTTTTTGATGTTAGCAATACTAGACTTTTTGAGTTAATTGGATTTTCACTTTTGTAATAGATCACTGTACTTTGTTATATATCACTGTGTCCTTTCTATGTAAGAATGTAACTTTATCATATCTTAAGACTAAATAGATCTTAAGGGGAGAATTGATGAAAGGATTTTCATTTGTTAGGCTGATGTTTGCTGATAAATCTCCATGTTCCCTACCCTTATAATGAATATAACTAGTATATAGGAGAAATAAGTATTAACCTTTAAGCATATAGGAGAAATAAGAATTCACCTTTAAGACTAATCATGTTAACCTTGGGTTAAATAAATTCCTTTCTTGATTGTAACTCACTACACCCTCACCCTATAGGAATGTAACTTTATTTGGAGGGTGGTGCCTGGTTTAAGAAAAAACACCCTTGGAAGAAATAAGTTTATTTGGTTATCAGAAAGAAAGGATCATAAAATGTCAGCAGGTCTCATTCATGGCCAGAAGATGATGTAAGATCCCTAAGACCTTTTTTTTATACATTTATGTGAAGCACCTGATTTTGATAAAGGTCAGGATGCCGACTCCTGCGTGACTCTGTATTCATCCCTATGTGTAACAAGAGGTATACAAGCAAAACCAAAAATAAAGAAATCAGATCAGTTTCCGGAAAGACTGATTCCCCCATGTCGCTTCTTTTTTGCTCCCGTTTTTCTGGCTGAATTCTCTACTGGAGGATGGATGCTATTCCACGTAATCCAAGTTATTCAGCCTCTTTTTCTCCAATAATCTTCCTACTACACTATCCATTTCTAATCTCTTTATATCTGGGATTAAATATGTATATTTCCAAAGACGACGACTACGTCCCCACCTTCGAATCACCCTGGATCCACCGGGGCTGGACCACGGCACTTTCCCTGCTTGGTCGGGAAAGAATTCCCGGCGTTCCCACCGAATCTCAAGAAGAGGCGCTCTCCACAGGAAAGGCGAGAGGAATTCCAGGGTCGTGCCACAATTCCAAGAGTCCCCCAGATGTCTCAGTCCATTCCAGAGGAACCTGTTTTCCCTGCACTGCCTTGATTTTCACGCCGAGGATCGACTGGCACCACGGTGGCACGTGGGACAGCGATGTGGTAAAGCCTCGTGGGAAAGCCTCGAGGGAAAGCCCCGTGGGAAATACCTCGAGGGAAAGACACAGATCTCTTGATCCACGCGACGGGCAGAGTGACACTGCTACTGCAGCACGGGAGGTAAGCGTTCTTGCATGATCCCGCTGAGAAGAGGACTGACACCCCTGGGGAGACTCAAGAAGTACCCCAAGAACCATGTCAGCACGTTAGAGGAATCCTCAGGTACCGGCCTCGACTTCACACAAGGTCTTAGGCCCCACCATCGACGGGAGAGGAATCCCGAGAGGCCCCGTAGCCACTCGGATGGGAACTGGCCTTTCCTGACGCCACCAGAGTGGGTTCCTGAGGTCCCAGCGTACGTTGAGAACACCTGCCACAATTCGAGAAAATCCAGGAGGTTCTCCCCACCAGGCAAGATGAGGCCAATTTCCGCTGAGGCTCTCGAGGCTAATCACACCTAAACTCTGGAAATTCCAAAGGTTCCTTAACAACCTTGCTGAAACTCAAGAAGTTCCCCGACATACCGTCTCCACTCCAGAGGAAGCACGAGGGTCCCGCCCACATCCAGAGGAGCCCCGTTTATGCCTCGGACCTCGAGATGACGGATCCTTTCCCTGCTTGGTCGGGAAAGAATTCCCGGCGTTCCCGTCCCATCTCAAGAGGAGGCGCTCTCCACAGGAAAGGCGAGCGGAACTCCAGGGTCGTACCACCATTCCAAGAGTCCCCCAGATGTCTCAGTCCATTCCAGAGGAACATGTTTTCCCTGCACTGCCTCGACTTTCAAGCCGAGGATCGACTCACACCCTGGTGGCAGGTGGGACAGCCCTGTGGGAAAGACTCTTGGGAAAGCCTTGAAGGAAAGACTTGAGTGAAAGCTACAGATCCCTTGACCACGCGTTAGGAAGCGTGACACTGCTGCTACAGCTCGGGAGGAAAGCGCACGTGCATGCCCACACTCGAGACGAGGACTGACTTCCCTGGGGAGACTCCAGAAGTACCCCAAGAACCATGTCAGCACTGGAGAGGAATCCTCAGGATCCGGCCTCGACTCCACACAAGGTCTTAGGCCCCGGCATCGACCCAAGAGGAATCCCGCGAGTCCCCCTGGCAACTTGCATGGGGACTGGCCTTTCCTGAGGCCACGAGACCGGGTCCCTGAGGTCCCCGTCGTAATTCGAGAGCACCTGCCGTAACTCGAGAAAATCCAGGAGGTTCTCCCCTACAGCAAAATGAGGCCTATTTCCACTGACGCATCTAGAGGCTAAGCACACCTAACCTCTGGAACTTCCAATGGTTCCTTCACACACTTGCTGCAACTCAAGAGCTTTCCCGACACACCCGTCTACACTCAAAGGAAGCACGAGGGTCCCGCCCACATCCAGAGAAGCCCCGAGCCCCCCTCGAGGCTCCAAAGGAGAGATCTTTTAAATGCTTGCATTTCCCGAGTCGAAGACCTTGTGTTGAGTTGGGACCGGAAACTGAGGATTCCTCTCCAGTGCTGACGTGGATTTTTGGGTACTTCTGGACTCTCCCCAGGGGAGTCAGTCCTCGTCTCGAGTGGGGAAATGCACTTGGGCTTTCCTCCCTAAAGGTGGCAGCAGTGTCATGCTACCCGACGGGTGGATCAAGGGATGTGTGGCTTTCCCTGTAGGATTTCCCATGAGGCTTTCCCACGAGGCTAACACACAGGGCTGTCCCACGTGCCACCGTGGTGTGAGTCGATCCTCGGCGTGACAGTCAAGGCAGTGCAGGTAAAAGAGTTTCCTTTGGAATGGACTCAGTCCTCTGGGGGACTCTTAGATTGGTGGCACGACCCTGGAGTTCCTCTCGCCTTTCCTGTGGAGAGCGCTTCCTCTTGAGATGCGACGGGAATGCCGGGAATTCTTTCCCGACCACGCAGGGAAAGGATCCCTCATCTCGAGCTACACGGAGGAAAAGGGCCTCCTCTGGATGTGCAAGGGACGCTCGCGCTTCCTCTCGAGTGGACAAGGGTATGTCGGGGAACTTCTTGAGTTGCAGCAAGGGTGTGAAGGACCCTATGGAAGTTCCAAAGGTTAGATGTGATTAGCCTCGAGTCGCCTCAGCGGAAATGGGCCTCATCTAGCCTGGAGGGGAGAATCTACAGGATTTTCTCGAGTTGCCGTAGGTGCTCTCGATTTACGATGGGGACCACAGGGACCGTATCTGGTGGCCTCAGGAAAGGCCACTCTCCATGCGAGTTGCTTATTGGCCTCTCGGGATTCCTCTCCCGTCGATGCCGGGGCCTAAGACCTTGTGTGGATCCGTGCCGGAACCTGAGGATTCCTCTCCAGTGCTGACATGGATCTTGGGATTCTTCTGGAGTCTCCCCAGGGTAGTCAGTCCTCCTTACGAGTGGGGGCAGGCACGTGCGGTTTCCTCCCGAGCTGTAGCAGCGGCGTCATGATTCCCTTCGCGTGGATCAAGGGATCTGAGGCTTTCCGTCGAGGCTTTCCCACGAGGCTTTCCCACGAGACTTTCCCACAGGGCTGTCCCACGTGCCACCGTGATGTGAGTCGATCCTCGGCATGAAAGTTGAGGCAGTGCAGGGAAAACAGGTTTCCCTGGAATGGAGTGAGCCTCTGCGGGACTCTGGAATGGTGGCACGACCCTGGAGTTCCTCTCGCCTTTCCTGTGGAGAGCGCCTCCTCTTGAGATGCGACGGGAACGCCGGAAATTCTTTCCCGTACACGCAGGGAAAGGATCCCTTCTCTCGAGCTAGGAGGCGGAAACGTGGCTCCTCTGGATGTGGGCGAGACCTCGTGCTTCCTCTCGAGTGGAGACGGGTATGTCGGGAACTTCTTGAGTTGCCAGCAAGGGTGTGAAGGACCCTTTGGAAGTTCCAGTGGTTAGGCGTGATTAGCCTTGAGATGTCTCAGCGGAAAGGGGCCTCATCTCTCCTGGAAGGGAGAACCTCCTGGATTTTCTCTAGTTTCGGCAGGTGCTCTCGACTTACGACGGGGACCTCAGGGACCCGCTCTGGTGGCCTCAGGAAAGGCCAGTCCCCATGCGAGTTGCTCAGGGGCCTCTCGGGATTCCTCTCCCGTCAATGCCGGGGGCCTAAGACCTTGTGTAGAGTCGGTGCCAGAAGCTGAGGAGTCCTCTCCAGTGCTGACATGGATCTTGGGATACTTCTTGAGTCTCCCCAGGGCAGTCAGTCCTCGTTACGAGTGGGGGCATGCACGTGCAATTTCCTCCCGAGCTGTAGCAGCAGTGTCACGCTTCCCTTCGCGTAGAACAAGGGATCTGTGGCTTTCCCTCGAGGCTTTCCCACGAGGCTTTCCCACAGGGCTGTCCCACGTGCCACCGTGGTGTGAGTCGATCCTCGGCTTGAAAGTCGAGGCAGTGCAGGGAAAACAGGTTTCCCTGGAATGGACTGAGACATCTGGGGGACTCTGGGAATGGTGGCACGATAATGCAGTTCCTCTCGCGGTTCCTGTGGAGAGCGCCTCCTCTTGAGATGCGACAGGAATGCCGGGAATTCTTTCCCGACCACGCAGGGAAAGGATCCCTCCTCTCGAGCTAGGAGGCGGAAACGGGGCTCCTCTGGATGTGGGCGGGACTCTCGTGCTTCCTCTCGAGTGGAGACGGGTATGTCGGGGAAATTCTTGAGTTGCCAGCAAGGGTGTGAAGGACCCTTTGGACGTTCCAGAGGTTAGGTGTGATTAGCCTCGAGATGCCGCAGCGGAAATGGGCCCTTCTCGCCTGGAGGGGAGAACCTCCTAGATTTACTCGAGTTGCGGCAGGTGCTCTGGACCTAAGACGGGGACCTCAGGGACCCGTTCTGGTGGCCTCAGGAAAGGCCAGTTCCCATGAAAGTTGCCCTGGGGCCTCTCGGGATTCCTCTCCCGTCGATGCCGGGGCCTAAGACCTTGTGTGGAGTCGGAGCCGGAACCTGAGGATTCCTCTCCAGTGCTGACGTGGATCTTGGGGTACTTGTGGAGTCTCCCCAGGGGAGTCAGTCCTCGTCTCGAGTGGGGGCATCCACGTGTGCTATGCTCCCGAGCTGTAACAGCAGTGTCATGCTTCCTTTAGCGTGGATCAAGGGATCTGTGGCTTTCCCTCGAGTCTTTCCCTCGAGAATTTCCCACGAGGCTTTCCCAAGAGGCTTTCCCACAGGGCTGTCCAACGTGTCACTGTAGTGTGAGTCGACCCTTGGCTTGAAAGTTGAGGCAGTGCTGGAAAAAACAGGTTTCCCTGGAATGGACGGAGACATCTGGGGGACTCTGGGAATGGTGGCACGAACCTGGAGTTATTCTGGCCTTTACTGTGGAGAGGGCCTCCTCTTGAGATGCGACGGGAACGTCGGGAATTCTTTCCCGACCACGCAGGGAAAGTGTCCCTCCTCTCCAGCTATGAGGCGGTAACGGGGCTCCTCTGGATGTGGGAGGGAACTCGTTCTTCCTCTCGAGTGGAGACGGGTATGTCGAGGCACATTTTGAGTAGCAGCAAGGGTGTGACGGACACTTTGGAAGTTCCAGAGGTTAGTTGTGATTAGCCTCCAGACGCCTCATTGGAAATGGGCCTCATCTTGCCTGGAAGGGAGAACCTCCTGGACGTTCTCGAGTTGGGGCAGGTGCTCTCGTCATACGACAGGGACGTCAGGGACCCGCTCTGGTGGACTCAGGAAAGGCCAGTCCACATGAATGTTGCTCGGGTGTCTCTCGGAATTTCTCTCCCGTAGATGCTGGAGCCCAAAACCTTGTGTGGAGTCGGTGCCGGAAACTGAGGATTCCTCTCCTGTGCTGACATGGATCTTGGGGTACTTCTGGAGTCTCCCCAGGTGAGTCAGTCCTCGTCTCGAGTGGGGCATGCACGTGCACTTTCCTCCCGAGCTGTAGCAGCAGTGTCACGCTTCCTTTAGCGTGGATCAAGGATCTGTGGCTTTCCCTCGAGGCTTTCCCAAGAGGCTTTCCCACGAGGCTTTCCCACAGGGCTGCCCACGTGCCACTGTAGTGTGAGTCTACCCTCGGCTTGAAAGTTGAGGCAGTGCTGGGAAAACAGTTTTCTCTGGAATGGACGGAGATATCTGGGGGACTCTCGAAATGGTGGCACAACCCTGGAGTTCCTCTCGCCTTACCTGTGGAGAGCGCCTCCAATTGAGATGCGACCGGGAAAGCCGGGAATTCTTTCACAACTACGCGGGGAAGGATCCCTCCTCTCGAGCTATGAGGCGGAAACGGGGCTCTTCTGGATCTGGGTTGGACTCTCGTGCTTCCTCTGGATTGGAGACGGGTATGTCAGGGAACTTCTTGAGTTGCAGCAAAGGTGTGAAGGACCCTTTGTAAGTTCCAGAGGTTATGTGTGATTAACCTTGAGACGCCACAGCGGAAATGGGCCTCATCTCGCCTGGAGGGGAGAACCTCTTTGATTTTCTCGAGTTACCCCAGGTGCTCTCGACTTACGCCGGGGACCTCAGGGACCCGCTCTGGTGGCCTCAGGAAAGGCCAGTCCCCATGCAAGTTGCTCAGGGCCCCTCGGGATTCCTCTCCCGTCGATGCCGGGGCCTAAGGCCTTGTGGGGAGTCGGTGCCGGAACCTGAGGATTCCTCTCCAGTGCTTACAAGGATCTTGAGGTACTTCTGGAGTATCCCCAGGGGAGTCAGTCCTCGTCTCGAGTGGGGGCATGCACGTGCGCTTTCTTCCCGAGCTGTAGCAGCAGTGTCACGCTTTCCTTCGAGTGGATCATGGATCTGTGGCGTTCCATCGAGGCTTTCCTCGAGGGTTTCCCACAGGGCTGTCCCACGTTGCTCCGTGGTGTGAGTTGATCCTTGGCTTGAAAGTCGAGGCAGTGCAGGGAAAACAGGTTTCCCTGGAATGGACTGAGACATTTGGGGGACTCTGGAATGGTGGCATGACCCTGGAGTTCCTCTCGCCTTTCCTGTGGAGAGCGCCTCCTCTTGAGATGAGACGGGAACGCCGGCAATTCTTTCCCGAACACGCAGGGAAAGGATCCCTCCTCTCGAGCTATGAGGCGGAAACGGGGCTTCTCTGGATGTGGGCGGGACTCTCGTGCTTCCTCTCGAGTGAAGACGGGTATGTCCGGGAACTTCTTGAGTTGCAGCGAGGGTGTGAAGGACCCTTTGGAAGTTCCAGAGGTTATGTGTGATTAACCTTGAGACGCCACAGCGGAAATGGGCCTCATCTCGCCTGGAGGGGAGAACCTCCTGGATTTCTCGAGTTGCGGCAGGTGCTGTCGACTTACGACGGGGACTTCAGGGACCCGATCTGGTGGCCTCAGGAAAGGCCAGTCCCCATGCGAGTTGCTCGGGGGCCTCTTGGGTTTCCTCTCCCGTCGATGCCGGGGCCTAAGACCTTGTGTGGAGTCGGTGCCGGAACGTGAGGATTCCTCTCCAGTGCTGACATGGATCATGGGGTACTTCTGGAGTCTCCCCGGGTTAGTCAGTCCTAGTCTCGAGTGGGGTCATGCTCGTTCAATTTCCTCCCGATCTGTGGAAGCAGTGTCACACTTCCGATAGCGTGTATCAAGGGATCTGCAGCTTTCCCTCGAGGCTTTCCAATGAGGCTTTCCCTCGAGGATTTTCCTCAGGGCTGTCCCACGTGCCACCGTGGTGTGAGTCGATCCTCGGCTTGAAAGTCGAGGCAGTGGAGGGAAAAACAGGTTTCCCTGGAATTGACAGAGATATCTGGGGGACTCTGGAATGGTGGAACGACCCTGGAGTTTCTCTCGCCTTTCCTGTGGAGAGGGCCTCCTCTTGAGATGCGACTGGAACGCCGGGAATGCTTTACAGACCACGCAGGTAAAGGATCCCTCCTCTCGAGCTATGAGGTGGAAACGGTGCTCCTCTGAAAGTGGGCGGGAAGATCTTGATACTCTCGAGTGGAGACGGGTATGTCGGAGAACTTCTTGAGTTGCAGCAAGGGTGTGAAGGACCTTTGGAAGTTCCAGAGGTTAGGTGTGATTAGCCTCCAGACGCCTCAGCGCAAATGGGCCTCATCTCGCCTTTAAGGACGCCAAGATCCATGTCAGCACTGGAGAGGAATCTTCAGGTTCCGGCACCGACTCCACACAAGGTCTTAGGCCCCGGCATCGAAGGGAGAGGAATCCCGAGAGGCCCCCGAGAAACTCGCATGGGGAATGGCCTTTCCTGAGGCCACCAGAGCGGGTCCCTCAGGTCCCCGTCGTAACTCGAGATCACCTGTCCCAACTCGAAAAAATCCAGGATGTTCTCCCCTCCAGGCGAGATGAGGCCCATTTCCCCTGAGGCGTCTCGTGGCTAATCACACCTAAACCTCTGGAACTTCCAAAGGGTTCTTCACACCCTTGCTGCAACTCAAGAAGTTCCCCGACATACCCGTCTCCACTCGAGAGGAAGCACGAGAGTCCCGCCCACATCCAGAGGAGCCCCGTTTCCGCCTCACAGCTAGAGAGGAGGTATCCTTTCCCTGCGTGGTCGGGAAAGAATTCCTGGTCTTCCCGTCACAACTCAAGAGGAGGCGCGTTCAACAGGAAAGGTGAGAGGAACTCCAGGGTCGTGCCACCATTCCCAGAGTACCCCAGATATCTCAGTCCATTCCAGGGAAACCTGTTTTCCCTGCACTGCCTCGACTTTCAAGCCGAGGATCGACTCACAGCACGGTGGCACGTGGGACAGCCCTGTGGGAAAGCCTCGTGAGAAAGCCTCATGGGAAAGCCTCGAGGGAAAGCCACTGATCCCTTAATCCACTCGACGGGAAGAATGACACTGCTGCTACAGCTCGGGAGGAAAGCGCTCTTCAATGCCCCCACTCGAATGAGGACTGACTCCCCTGGGGAGACTCCGAAGTACCCCAAGATCCATGTCAGCACTGGAGAGGAATCCTCAGGTTCCAGGACCGACCCACACAAGTTCTTAGGCCCTGGAATCGACGGGAGAGGAATCCCGAGAGGCCACCGAGCAACTCGCATGGGGACTGGCCTTTCCTGCGGCCACCAGAGCGGGTCCCTGAGGTCCCCGTCATAAGTCGAGAGCACGTGTTGCAATTCGAGAAAATCCAGGGAGGTTCTCCCCTCCAGGCAAGATGAGGTGCATTTCCGCTGAGGCGTCTAGAGGCTAAATGCACCTAATATCTGGAACTTCCAAAATGTCCTTCACATCCTTTCTGCAACTGAATAAGTTCCCCGACATACTCGCCTCCACTCGAGAGGAAGCACGAGAGTCCCGCCCACATCCAGAGGAGCCCCGTTTCCGCCTCCTAGCTCGAGAGGAGGGATCCTTTCCCTGCGTGGTGGTGAAAGAATTCCCCGCGTTCCCGTCGAATCTCAAGAGGAGGCGCTCTCCACAGGAAAGGCGAGAGGAACTCCAGGGTCGTGCCACCATTCCAGAGTCCCCCAGATGTCTCAGTCCATTCCAGGGAAAACTGTTTTCCCTGCACTGCCTCGACTTTCAAGCGGAGGATCGACTCACATCACGGTGGCACGTGGGACAGCCCTGTGGGAAAGCCTCGTGGGAAAGCCTCCTGGGAAAGCCTCGAGGGAAAGCCACAGATCCCTTGATGCACGCGAAAGGGAAGCGTGACACTGTTGCTACAGCTCGGGAGGAAAGCGCACGTGGCATGCTCCCACTCGAGACGAGGACTGACTCTCCCGGGGAGACTCCAGAAGTACCCCAAGATCCATGTCAGCACAGGAGAGGAATCGTCAGGCTCCGGCTCCGACTACTCACAAGGTCTTAGGCCCCGGAATCGACGGTAGAGGAATCCGGAGAGGCCCCGAGCAACTCGCATGGGGACTGGCCTTTCCGAGGCCACCAGAGCGGGTCTCTGTGGTCCCCGTTCGTAAGTCGAGCAGCACCTGCCGCAACTCGAGAAAATCCAGGAGGTTCTCCCCTCCAGGCGAGATGAGGCCCATTTCCGCCAGAGGGTCTCGAGGCTAATCACACCTAACCTCTGGAACTTCCAAAGGGTCCTTCACACCCTTGCTGCAACTCAAGAAGTTCCCCGACATACCCGTCTCCACTCGAGAGGAAGCACGAGAGTCCCGCCACATCCAGAGGAGCCCCGTTTCTACCTCCTAGCTCGAGAGGAGGGATCCTTTCCCTGCGTGGTCGGGAAAGAATTCCCGGCGTTTCCGTCGCATCTCAAGTGGAGGCACTCTCCACAGGAAAGGCGAGAGGAACTCCAGGGTCGTATCACCATTGCCAGAGTCCCCCAGATGTCTCAGTCCATTCCAGGGAAACCTGTTTTCCCTGCACTGCGTCGACTTTCAAGCCGAGGATCGACTCACATCATGGTGGCACGTGGGACAGCCCTGTGGTAAAGCCTCGTGGGTAACCCTCGTGGGAAAGCCTCGAGGGAAAGCCACAGATCCCTTGATCCATGCGAAGGGGAAAAGTGACACTGCTGCTACAGCTCGAGAGGAAAGCGCACGTGCATGCCCCCACTCGGGAGGAGGACTGACTCCTCTGGGGAGACTCCAGAAGTAACCCAAGATCCATGTCAGCACTGGAGAGGAATCCTCAGGTTCCGGCACCGACTCCACACAAGGTCTTAGGCCCCGGCATCTTCGGGAGAGGAATCCCGAGAGGCCCAAGAGCAACTCCCATGGGAACTGGCCTTTCCTGAGGCCACCAGAGCGGGTCCCAGAGGTCCCCGTCGTAAGTCGAGAGCACCTGCCGCAACTCGAGAAAATCCAGGAGGTTCTCCCCTTCAGGCGAGATGATGCCCATTTCCGCTGAGGGCATCTCGAGGCTAATCACATCTAATATCTGGAACTTCCAAAGCGTCCTTCCACACCATTGCTGCAACTCAAGAAGTTCCCCGACATAGCCGTCTCCACTCGAGAGGAAGCACGAATGTCCCGCCCAAATCCAGAGGAGCCCCGTTTCCGCCCTCCTAGCTCGAGGGGAGGGATCCTTTCCCAGCGTGTTCGGGAAAGAATTCCCGGCTTTCCCGTTGCATCTGAAGAGGAGGTGCTCTCCACAGGAAAGGCGAGAGGAGCTCCAGGGTCGTGCCACCATTCCCAGAGTCCCTGGAAGTCTCCAGTCCATTCCAGGGAAACCTGTTTTCCCTGCACTGCCTCGACTTTCAAGCCGAGGATCGGACTCAAACCACGGTGGCACGTGGGACAGCCCTGTGGGGGAAAGCCTCGTGGGAAAGCCTCGTGGGAAAGCCTAGAGGGAAAGCCTCGAGGGAAAGCCACAGATCCCTTGATCCACGCGAAGGGAAGCGCGACTCTGCTGCTACAGCTCGGAAGGAAAGCGCACGTGCATTCCCCCACTCGAGACGAGGACTGACTCCCCTGGGGAGACTCCAGACGTACCCCATGATCCATGTCAGCACTGGAGAGGAATCCTCAGGTTCCGGCACCTGCTGGGAGCCAGTGTGAGGGAATCCTGCCCATGACAAGGTCATGAGGGAAGGAAGCTGACATATGCAAGGCGTGCTCAGACTTCAGGGACCCCTCTGCAAATTCCTAAGCACGTACCCCAACTAAAATCTGCCGGCTTTTGTGCTCTGTTTTTCCACTCTTCTGACATTTCTGGAAAAATTCAATTCAGGGCTTTAGTCTTCTGCATTTGAAAGAGTGTTTTCAATCCAAAAACCCCTCCGATGGCTTTCTAGCCTGCCTGCAGGACTCGTACAGCTGCGCATGTGATTGTTTGAGGCCTCCTGACCACAGGAGGCACAGGAAGCTTAAAACATCCTAGGAATGTAGGAGCTTCCGAGGAGTCAAAATCTTTAGAATAGGACTGATTAATGGTTTCATTTTTTGGGGTCAATGCTTGCTGCCAAATTTTCATATCCTTTATTTTTAGATATAGTTGGTATATAGAAAAACAAGTAGTAGACCTGGTATTAGCAACATTAGATCTTTGAGTTAAGTACCTTCTTTGTTATATCCCACTCCACCTTTGTTCTATAGAGATGTAACTTTAATGCTTTAAGGAGATGCAGATTAAAAAAAAAAACACTTCAGGGGAAACAAATTAACATTCATTAAGGAAGAGAGCCCAAAAAGTGTTAACAAGCCTCTTGGCCAAAAGATAATGTAAATCACCTGAGAACTTTTGTATACAAAATGATATACGGAAAGAATCTGGGTTGCGAACGCTACATAATTTTGTGTTACCCATTGATCTCCGTGTTTTATCAAAAGTATAAAAGGCCTTCTGAACAATAAAGGATGGGGCCAGTTTTCTCGAACTAGTCTCTCGGCCTGGTTTCTTGGGATCTGGCTCCCCCCATGTCTCTCTCTCTCTCTTCTTCTCTCCCTTCCCTCTCTCTGCTGTTTACTTTAACTTCAGGCTGAATCTCCATCTGGGGCGCGGAGGCTCGCCAGGTCTACTTACTTGCCCGGCTGTTAAGACCCGCACGAAAGGGAGCTTAAGGCGAGGCACCCTTAGATATTCAAGCGTGCGCCGGTGGCCCAACGTAGATGGTGCAAATTCCTTGTCTGAATTTTATTGGCCTTACCGCGTAAACCAAGCTATTCAGCCTCTTCCTCCACTTAATCTTCTTACTACACTATAGTTTCTTAATCTAATCTTACATTAATAAACAAACAGTCTTTCCACGCCAACGCGTCCACCTTCGAATTCCCTGGATCCACGGGGCTGGACCCCGGCAAGTGGTGCCCGGAACAGGCTATTCGAAGGTAGGTTCCTCGGAGCAAAAGCTCCCCCGGAGCCACTCTCTGTTTGCTCCCCCGGAGCACTCTCTGTTTGCTCCCCCGGAGTGACTTAATCACTCCCCCCGGAGTACTTTCGGGTACTCCCCCAGTGTTGAGTGTTCGGGACGGCTAGGACCCCACTCAGGGGTGCCGACGGACCCCCCTGTAGGATAGACAGGGTGAGGACGAGTGGGAAGTGTTCAAGGGTTTAAGAGAAACCTGGTGCTCTAGAGGTTGAAAAAGAAACCTGCTATCTTAGGGGTTTAAAACAAAACCCCCTTGGCTAAGGTAAAACCTTTTTGTCAAGGCAGACTTTTCTATAACTCTTAATTTTCTGACACGGGGTAACAATGACTCAAAACAATGACACCTCTTTATACAAGTAATTTTGTAACTGTTAAACAAAAAAGACAAATTAAAGATTAAAAGGCTCGTGTTACGAGACCAATGTCCTTGGTTTTCCCAGAAAAGAGATTTAGATACTTGGATAAAGGTAATAAAACAGCTAAAAACTAATTATACTTTTGCATGGGCCTGTAAATGCTTTTGCTCTGTAAAATATTATTACAAATGTTCTGGACCCCCGTCATGAGGCTGTTAGTTAGATAGCTATGGGAGAGACTATAGCAGTGGATCGTAGTGGGTCTCCACCTATTACGCAGATCATATTTTCTGCCATTGGCAACAAAAGGAGAGAGACTGTACTCTTCCTCCCGAGGAAGAGGGTGCTTATAGGACGCAGCGGCCGAGCGCCCTGGAGAGCCCCCTCCCCTCACACAAACCAAACCTTTAAAAGAGTTGTCTTATTTAAGGCGACCACTGCAACCTCTGCTTGCGCCTCCCCAGGGCTTAAGAACTCCCCACTTTATATCCAAAGCCTCCCAGAACATTGCTTAAGTTTGAAAACGATAGTGACAATATTTTTGAGCAAAAGAGCTTTTAAAACAGAGCTTGCTCCTTGCATAAAATCCCCTCAGGAGGGGCCTCACCCAACAAAAAAAGAAAAAAGGAAGAGAAAACAGGAAAAAAAAAAAGAAAAATATTCGTAATAAAAAGACTTAACAAATGCAAAATGTTTCTCTTGAGGCCAAATAGAACATTTTTTGCCAAAATGTCTTTGCTAAACAGAGATAACAAGCCGTACCAAACAACCCCAGGTAGCTCAGGCCTGGACCTCAGTTCCACCACCTTAATAATAATAGCTCCTGACTCAGATTTCCAGTGGCTAGTCCCCTGCCTGAGGACATTGTAAGACTTGTGCTGGGGCATAGCTTGCTTTCTTTTTCAAAAAATTTCGGTAGTGTCTTGTGTAGTAAATTCTGATTATACTAAAAAAATTTGAAGTTGATATGGCCACGGCAATAACTGCTGCAATTAAATTTAAAAAATAGCACAGCTTTTGCTTTACCTTATTCACCACAGACGGAGAGGTTAGTTGATAAAAGGCGCTTTAAGCCAGACATACCTTAAGAGAAGACGTGAAGCCCATCTGATGGGATCTAGATTCTAGCTTCTTATTGTGTCGCCAATATATTGCGAATCGTTTCTTTGGTTCCATTTCATACAAAGACTTATCCTCTCATCAAGAATCCAATGAACCTTCTCTCTCTC
>NW_017212228.1:0-26363 GCF_001704415.2 Capra hircus
GTACACAGTGAAAAAGACAAATAGATTCAAGGGATTAGATTTGACAGACAGATGCCTGAAGAACTATGGATGGGAGTTTCTTGACATTCTATAGGAGATAGTGATCAAAACCATCTCAAAGAAAAAGAAAGGCAAAATGGTTGTCTGAGGAGTCCTTACAAATAGCTGTGAAAAGAAGAGAAGCAAAAAGCAAAGGAGAAAAAGAAAGATATTCCCATCTGAATTCAGAATTCCAAAGAATAGCAAGGAGAAGTAAGAAAGCCTTCCTCAGTGATCAATGCAAAGCAGCAGAAGAAAACAATAGAACTGGAAAGACTTTAGAGCTCTCTTCAAGAAAATTAGAGATACCAAAGAAACTTTTCATGCAAAGATGGGCACAATAAAAAACAGAAATGGTATGAACCTAACAGAAACAGAAGTTATTAAGAGGTGACAAGAATACACAGAAGAACTATACAAAAAAGAGCTTTATGACCCAGATAAGCATGATGGTGTGATCACTCACCTAAAGCCAGACATCCTGGAGTGCGAAGTCAAGTGGGCCTTAGGAAGCATTACTACAAGACAGCGGAGGTGATGGAATTCCAGCTGAACTATTTCAAATCCTAAATATGATGTTGTGAAAGTGCTGCACTCAATATGCCGGAAAATTTGGAAAACACAGCAGTGGTACAGGACTGGAAAGGGTCAGTTTTCATTCCAAAGAAGGGCAATGCCAAAGAATGTTCAAACTACTGTACAATTGTGCTCATTTCACATGCTAGCAAGGTGATGCTCAAAATCCTTCAAGCTAGGCTTCAGTAATATGTGATCCAAGAACTTGCAGATGTACAAGCTGGTTTTAGAAAAGGCAGAGGAATCAGAGATCAAATTACCAACATCTGTTGCACCATAGAAAAAGCAAGAGAATTTCAGGAAAACATCCACTTCTGCATCATTGATTAAAGCCTTTGATTTGTGGATCACAACAAACTGGAAAATGCTTAAAGAGATGGGAATACCAGATCACCTTAGAAATCTGTATGCAGTTCAAGAAGCAACATTTAGAACTGACATGGAACAACGGACTCGTTCAAATTGGGAAAGGAGTATAGTAAGGCTGCATATTGTCACTCTGCTTATTTGACTTATATGCAGAGTACATCACTCAAAATGCCCAGCTGAATGAAGCACAAGCTAGAATCAAGACTACCAGAAATATCAATAACCTCAGATATGCAGATGACACAACCCTTATGGCAGAAAGCGAAAAGGAACTAAAGAGCCTCTTCATGAAGGTGAAAGAAGAGAGTGAAAAAGCTGGCTTAAAACTCAGCATTCAAAAAACAAATCATGGTATCCAGTCCCATCATTTCATGGCAAGTAGATTAGGAAACGATGGAAACAGTGACAGACTTTATTTCTTGGGCTCCAAAATCACTGCTGATGGTGACTTCAGCTACGAAATTAAAAGACACTTGCTCCTTGGAAGAAAAGCTATGACAAACAACATAGACAGCATATTAAAAAGCAGAGACAACACTTTGCCAACAAAGATCCATATAGTTAAAGCTATGGTTTCCAGTAGTCATGTACAGATATAAGAGTTGGACCATAAAGAAGACTGAGTATGGAGGAACTGATGCTTTCGAACTGTGGTGTTGGAGAAGACTCTTGAGAGTTTCTTGTCTGCAAGGAGATCAAACTAACTTAGAAGGACTGATGCTGAAGCTCCAATACTTTGGCCACCTGATGTAAAGAGCTGCTTAACTGAAAAGACTTTGATGATGAGGAAGAAGAAAGGCAGGAGGAGAAGGGGACAACAGAAGATGAGATGGTTGGATGGCATCACCTATTCAAAGGACATGAGTCTGAGCAAACTCTGGGAAATGGTGAAGGACAGGGAAGCCTGGTGTGCTGCAGTCCGTGGAACAGCAAAGAGTCAGACACGACTGAGCAACAACCACCATAACCCTTTGACATAAGATCTAAATACTCTAATAGAAAAAGAACTCGATGTTAGATATGATAGCTGTCTCGGGCAGGGATGCAAGACAGTCCTGTATAAAAAGAACATTTTAATTAAAAAGAAATCTTATTTAATAATTTGTCTAACACTATTATTTACAAAGCTTCCCTAGTGGCTCAGAGGGGTAAAGCATTTACAAGCATTATTTCATAATGATCCTTAGAGGTAAGAGCTATTGTTATAATTATTTCAAGAAACTGTGGTTAAAAAAAGTTAAGTAATCTGCACAAGGTATTTAAGTCCTATAGGTTGGAGGAGGTAAAAAGAATGTAAACCTGATGTGGGCAAACTCATAAGGCTGAGTTTTTACTCCTGAATCATCCTATCTAAAGGGCTGACCTGGCAACTAATTAGCAATGCAACCACAGGTAACTATTCAGCCTTTCTGCTATGCCTCAATTTCCCTTTATTTTAAAAATTACTTTAAATTTTTCACAATAGCTAAATTTTCTCGTTTTTCAAACAAAATCAATCTGAATTAAGTAGCATCACTGAGTGAGTCATCCTATGAGGCAAATATGATGATATAAGAGATCTTCTCTCTTAAAAAATATGCTTTCTTTTTTCCACTTCATGTTTATTCACATGTACTTGTCTCTGAGGATAGAACATTTCTCTTCTTGAATTCACAAGTATAAAAAGGAAGCCATGCAAGACTTGACTCTGTCCATTCACTAAGGAACCCGCATAGTGAGAAAGTTTCATTTTGATCGGCAAGGCCAGCATACCTCCTGCAAGCTCTTCCAGTCAGTATTCTTTGCCTACTCACTCTTTGCATCAAATAAAAACACCCACCACCCCAATAACTCTTAACCTCTTGATATTCTTAGCGGAGGTAGAAATATCCAAAATAAGGCCCACAAATGGCATCAATTAAGCCAAACTGGTCCCCGCCCTCTAATGATTTATTTAAACCAGAATTCACTTACCATTGGCTAATATAATTTGGGTCCCAAGGCATCCAAAGTGAATTTTCTCCCAATGATTAAGAAAGAATTTTTTATTTAACTGAAGCATAATTTACATCCAGCAAAACCTACCATTTTTTATGTATAGTTCTTCTATGAGTTACACCATGTAATCACCACCAAAACAGAGATATAAAATAGTCGTTCACCAGCCCCAAATTCACCTTTTGTTTATAGTTCTATCTTTCTGGAAACAAACACAGCTGTGTAACTACCATCATGAGACATAAAACAGTTCCATCACCCCACAAGACTCTCTTGTGCCCTTGTGTAGAAAATTTCACTC
The DNA here is from genome assembly GCF_001704415.2 of Capra hircus. Lineage (NCBI taxonomy): Eukaryota > Metazoa > Chordata > Mammalia > Artiodactyla > Bovidae > Capra > Capra hircus. The sequence continues at coordinate 3,263 of NW_017212228.1, forward strand.
TCTACTCCCTTCCACTGGCGATGAAAATATGTTTCCTATCTCTATATTTTTTTCCCAGAATGTCATATAAAAATAATCATAGAGCTTTAGAGTCTTTTGAATCTGGTTTTCCCACTCAGCATAATGAATGTGAAAGCTTTTTGTTTCATTTATCAGTGGTGGTGGTTTAGTGACTAACTCATGTCTGACTCTAGTGACCCCAAGGACTGTAGCCAGCCAGGCTCTTCTGTCCATGCTAAGTCCTAGGCAAGAATACTAAAGTGGATTGACATTTCTTTCCCAAGGATCTTCCTGACCAGGGGCTGAGAAGTATAGTACTATATGGATGCACTACCAGTTAATTTATTCAGTCACTAGTTGAAGGACACTTGGGTGTTTGGCAAGTGATTGGGAACAGAGTTGCTCTATCTGCATATGGGCTTCCCAGTCAGCTCAGTTCAGTTCAGTCACTTAGTTGTGTCCAACTCTTTGCGACCCATGGGCTGCAGCACACCAGGCTTCCCTGTCCATCACCAATCTCCAGAGCTTGCTTAAACTCATATCATCCAGTCAGTGATGTCATCCCACCATCTCATTCTCTGTCATCCGCTTCTCCTCCTACCTTCTATATTCCCAGCATCAGGGTCTTTGCCAATGAGTCAGTTCTTTATATTAGATGACCAAAGTATTGGAATTTCAGTTTCAGCATCAGTCCTTTCAATGAGTGTTCAGGACCAATTTCCTTTAGGATGGACTGGTTGGATCTCCTTACAGTCCAAGGGACTCTCAAGAGTCTTCTCCAACACCACACTTCAAAAGCATTAATTCTTCAGTGCTCAGCTTTCTTTATAGTCCAACTCTCACATCCATACATGACCACTGGAAAAACCATAGCCTTGACTAGATAGACGTTTGTTGACAAAGTAATGTCTCTGCTTTTCAATATGATTTCTAGGTTGGTCATAGCTTTCCTTCAAGAAGTAAGTGTCTTTTATTTTCACGGCTGCAGTCACCATCTGCAGTGATTTTGGAGCCCCCACCAAAATAAAGTCTATCACTGTTTCCATTGTTTCCCCATCTACTTGCCATAAAGGGATGGGACCAAATGCCATGGGCTCAGTGGTAAAGAATCTGCCTCCCAGTGCAGAAGATGCAAGAGACATGGGTTCGATCCCCCTGGGTTGGGAAGAGCCACTGGAGGAGGAAATGGTAACCCACTCTACTAATCTTGCCTGGAGAATACCATGGACAGAGGAGTTTGGCAGGCTTACAGTACATGGGTTTGCAAAGAGTCAGACATGACTAAGCACACACACAGACACACACACACACACACACACACACACACACACACCCCACACACACACATTTGCATACAGACATTTAGGTAAAACTAAGATTTTACTTTCTTGGGTAAATTGCCTTTGTACCTTTTTTGAAAATCAACTGACCATACATATGTGAGTCTACATCTGACCTCTCTATTTAAACAAACTCATTCTGAAGGAGACTTAGTGGGTAGATGCTAGTAACATCTAGATATTGCCTGCAAATAATGTTTTTTTTAAATAGCTGTATTCAAATACTTCATCCTAGGAGTACTATAGTCTCATTAGTCTGCATTATATAATCAATACATAGTAAATACATTTTTTTTCCAGTTTTTGCATATGGGAAATCAAAGGCACTAAAAGAAAAAAAGATGAATTGATATAAAACCCAGGTACTAAAAGTTTGCAAAGAGTTAGAAGTTTAAAAGGGTTAAACTTTAAGAAAATTACTATTTTTAAATATGATGACAGAAGAAAATAGTAAAGTGAAGGAAAAGAATAATAGAGTATGAAAAAATGAACATTTATTGACCACCTATTATTACATATTATTATTAACTATACAACTTTAGGTGTTTTTGCATGTGATATTAGTAATCATTGATTCTGATGCCAATTTATACAGTTTATAGAGAAGCCAATCACAGAAGTGAAGATTCTTCCCCCAGTTCAATGTTCAATCCTGTCATGCATCTCAAGCCAAAAGTTATTCAGCTGTTTTTAAGAGCCAAGTTCTATTGAATTCCTAATTAATCACATGAGCTGTGGGAAGTTTTTTAAGGTATCTAGGGAAAAAGCAACAACTAAAAGATAAATCAGTTCTTTAGTGAAGTATGGAGAAGGAAGCCATGTGTCCATTCAATCAACAACCATTCACTGAGCGTCAGCACATCGAAGGGTCTATGCTGGGTACCACAGAAGAAAGAGGAGTTAAGATATACTCTTATCTCTTACACTCAAGTACCTCAAGGAGGAAAGAAAAGATATATCCAATTACAGTGATTTGAAAGGGAAAAGAAAAATAATAAATAAAAGAAATGCAAGCAATATACTAAAGAAGTTTTAAGAACACAAAAATAATCTAGATAAGATTAGAGAAACCATAGGAACAGACTACACTTGAGCTGGTGGCTCTTAGAACAAGAAGCAGATATGATAACATGCCATGTTAAAGAGAAGAAGCACTTAAAATACATGGAGAAAGTGGTGTATATTCAGGGAACAGGGAAAATACACTCACTGAGTTAAAACATAGAATATGTGGAGATAAGTGATGGAAGATAACCTTGGGAAAGTAGAATGAGGACAAATAATGCACTGCCTTGCTGTGACTTCCCTTGGGCCTCCCTCGTGGCTCAGCTGGTAAAGAATCCACCTGCAATTCAATTCAATCCCTGGGTTGGGAAGATCCCCTGGAGAAGGGAACGGCTACCCACTCCAGTATTCTGGCCTGGAGAATTCCATGAACTGTATAGTCCATGGGCTCGCAAAGAGTTGGACACAACTGAGCAACTTTCACTTCACTTTCACACCCTAAAGTAGGATAGATTTCAGGATTTGTTTAAGATACAGGAATTACAGGGAGTAGTGATGTTCCAACACAACTTTGGTGTCATTCAATGCCTTATTCCTAGTCCCAGAAACTCTCCTCAGATTTGGGGATGGGGCCTTAAAGTTCGGTCACTTGGAGGACAGAGAACAAGTTATTTAGGGCAGTATTGATTGCACCTGAGTGACTTACACTCACTTCACTTTCTACGACATTAATTCTTGCTATGACAAATATTTCCTGAGTACCTATGGAAAGATAAGCGTGACAGCAAGCACTGACAATATTAGCCCCAAATAAGACACACAAAGTAACTGCCCTCATGGAGGTAAAGTCTAGAGGCTTAGGAATTGGACTTTACTCAAAAAGCAATGGTTGTTGTTGAAGATTTTCAAGCAGTCAGGCTAGTTTGGGGAGGTGGGATGGTAGAGGAATATAACCAAGAAAACAGGTAAAAAAAAAATCAGATTATTTTCTCTTGCATCCTTTGATTTGGCTAAAAAGTATGAACAATGAGAAACATATAATGTTTTGTAAATGAAAATTATTTCTAAATAGACTTTTGAAGTTTAGCATTTGGATGGGACAGTATACTGAATCAAATGTTTTGCTAAACAGGAGAATCACATGGTTTACATGAAGATCACAAAGTTCATTTGGTGGAGTGGAATTTAGACTATGTTTATCTAAAAAAGGAGAGTATCTTGTATCTGTACATCTTACTGATATCCATTCATCTAAAAATACTTCTCCTAGTGAATATGTACTCTCTATTTAAAGAAACAAATTAGATTCTTTTAACTAGATTCAAACCTCAACTAATAATTAATTGTTAAGAGATTCCACTTCAGGAAGGAATGAGATTTTTTTCCCCACCTGCTTTTTTTAGTAATTGAGATATAAGCAGGAGTGAAACTTAACAAGTTGCACTACACAGAACAGAACATTCTGCACATTTGATGTCTCCTTGGCAATATCTTCTGATTTCCACTCAGACAATGTCCGATTCATGAGACAATAGGACAGATATTGTTACTAACAGTTAGACCTACTGCTGGCTTTTATCTGCGCACCATCCCTCAGTCTGACACAATGCTCCCAAAGTGTCCGACAGACATTCTATTCTGGAGGTTATAACGTCCTCTGTCCTCACAGTGGGGGTCAAATATTGCATGTGCTACCAAACGGACAGAAAATACTCAGCTTTGATTATTGAAACAAATGACATGTGATTTCTTTTAAACTCTAAGACATATTCAGATATTTTCCAGTATACTACAATATAAGGGCACAGTATTTCTGAAATGATGGTTAATTGATTTTGAAGATGATCAGTATGTAGGAAAATGCAATGACAAAATTATTAAGCATTAAAATATTTCACCATAGTAGAGCCCATGAAGTAAAACAACTCACTTTTCTCTCTACTATAGGTGGGAATATAAATTATATATCTCTCTATATATCATATAAGTCTCTTCAGAGTCCCTTGGACTGCAAGGATATCCAACCAGTCCACCCTAAAGGAGATCAGTCCTGAGTGTTCATTGGAAGGACTGATGTTGAAGCTAAAACTCCAATACTTTGGCCACCTGATGTGAAGAGCTGACTTATTTGAAAAGACCCTGATGCTGGGAAAGATTGAGGGCAGGTGGAGAAGGGGACAATAGAGGATGAGATGATTGGATGGCATCACTGACTCGATGGACACGGGTTTGGGTAAACTCCAGGAGTTGGTGATGGACAGGGAGGCCTGGCGTGCTGTGGTCAATGGGGTCACAAAGAGTCGGACATGACTGAGGAACTGAACTGAACACATTATATGATATATACATATCAGAAATGTGTATATATATACCATATATGTATTTTTACATGTATATTTCCTAATGCTCTTAAACCTTGAAAAGAAAGCAGCAATCTATTCACATATTCCCTCTTTAAGCATGCCACCATATCTGATATTTAACTGTTAAAATGCATATTTTATATTTCAATATTATTTCCCTTCTAAACTGGCTGCTGTGTCTTTCAGCAAAGGAGAGATCCTAAAGGCTTTGTAAAGTGAAATTAAAAGGGAGATGGGGAGCATCATCATTCTCCAAAACTTTGTGGCTCTCTTTATTGGTGTTTCAAAGGCTCTACCAAGAGGAATTACACATTACAATAAGGAATTCAAGTTTATTTTCTTAGCAACAAGCATGAGAGAAGTTTATTCAGCAGACCCTGTGATGGAACAAAAGAGCACTGGCCATGGAGTCAGAGGAATTGACTTCTGCCTCTTACTGCTTACACCTGCTAAGCCTTGTTCCACCCACAGGCTCAAGCTTTTTCACCACAAATAACTACATCTGCATCAATGCATTACTATGAAAACAATTTTAAAGCCATGTATGGAAAATTATACAAACTGTTAATTATTATTACATTTAAAATCTTTAAATTTTCTATTATTGATTTCAACGTTGACTTTGTAAGACAAAAGGAAGAAAAGAGAAAAGAAGTAGGATTGAAAAATTTTGTATCTAATTTTTTGGTGGCACAATTAGAATAACGTATTGAGGAAAAAAACAGTAATAAACATTTAAAATAATCGAGGAATGAAGATATGTTTAGATTGAGCTATAGTCTTATTTTGGAAAGACTTCCTAAAGTTGATCCAAAAGAAAAGGTACTTATGAAAATGAAAATAAAGAAGTAAAGATAAAATTCTGATAATGATAAAAACTATAGGATACTTGTATTTATAATATATAATAACTGGAATATACTATTCTATGAAACAGTATATCAGTAATGATACATCCCATCTTGCAAGGAGCAAAGGAGTAAGGGATGGTAATTGACAGGTGTTAATTATTTGATTGATCCCAAATAAATGTCAGACAAGATTTGATACATTTATTATACAGACAGATTTACACAAATACACTTAACTTAAAAAAAAAAGCTTTCCATTGTTTTATGGGTTCTACTGTTTAAAGCACAAGAACATCACATTAATACTGTAATGTGGTAGGGTAGTAATTATTTATCTCCATATAATCACCATGTATTTTACATCTCTAACACAATAATAAGTCTATACTTTTTAAAATTCCCCACATCAGTTCAGTTCAGTCGTTCAGTCCCCACATACTTCACATCTTTTGCACTTTTGACCGTGAAACATAGTAGCATACTTTGATAAATATTTAAATTTCTCTCTCCTACATTCAATGCTACTTTAGTCAAAGTGTTCTCCAGTACATGAGACACATCAGACAGTAGTTACTTTCATCATTGATAATGTTTGAGCTTACTCTGATAATATGTAGGTATAACTTGTTTTATCCGAATAGAGGTCTTCATGACAATGTATGTGATCAATTTTTAAGTCCATTATACTTTTCCATTACTATACATTTTTATTTTAGAAAAAAGACATACCAAGATATTTTAACCTTATGCCACAATAAAAGAAATTGTGTTACATTTCAGCTAGCCTAGTTTAATTGTATTTTAAAAGAAAAATTATCTTATAAAACCCTAACACTTTAGAATAAACTGAGCATCATATTAGCTTACTTAAACAACAGGCAATAGGTATAATACTTTCCAAATCAAGTTTTTTTGTTAGTCAAATATTTCCCAGTGATTCTCAACAGGAGGCAATTTTGTCCCAAGAACATCTGACAGTGTCAAGGCAATGTTTTTAGTTGTCAGGACTAGGGACCACTGACTAATGGAATCTAATAGAGCCCGTGAATGCTACTAAACAATCTGCATGCATAGGATAGCCCTCGGAGAAGGCAATGGCACCCCACTCCAGTACTCTTGCCTGGAAAACCCCATGGACGGAGGAGTCTGGTAGGCTTCAGTCCATGGGGTCGCTAAGAGTTGGACCCGACTGAGCAACTTCACTTTCACTTTTCACTTTCACGCATTGGAGAAGGAAATGGCAACCCACTCCAGTATTCTTGCCTGGAGAATCCCAGGGATGGCGGAGCCTGGTGGGCTGCCGTTTATGGGGTCGCACAGAGTCGGACACAACTGAAGCGACTCAGCAGCAGCAGCAGCAGCAGGATAGCCCTCACAGTAAAGAATTATCCAGGTTCAAATGTCAACAGAACCAAGGATAAGAAACTCTGCCTAAAATTAATATTATAATAAGGTTCTAATAAGAACAAAATTAATACAAGGTGGTTTTTCACCAGCAAGCAATAAGATTCAGGAAAATAATAGCTCAGATGTAGGGAGTATTAGCCATGAACCAGGTGCTGTTTTATTAATTCACTTATCTGTGCTGATCACAGTCCTATGCATTAGGCATCACTATTTATCAACTTTATTCTACAGATGACAAAATGAGACTTTAACATAACTATTGCTCAGTGTTACCTATCTTCCAAGAGGTTGAGATAAGATTTTAACCACAGCCTGTTAACTCTAGATCATATACTCTTGACTACATCACTATACAGTTGACTCTTGAACAACTTTGGCTTGAAATGCACAGGTCCCACTTACACATGGATTTTGTTTTTCCTAAATATATACTAGAAACTACAATCTGCAGTTGTTGAATCTGAAGTTGCAGAATTGTGGATATAGAGGACCCACTGTAAAGTTGGACTCAGATTTTTTACTTCAAAGAGGGTTAGTGCCCCTACTCCCCATTGTTCAAGGGTCAACCGTACTGTCTTTGTGTTGAGAACATGCTTTCTGATTTAGGTTTTTGAAAATGCATCACATTTAATAAAATCTATAGAAACCTCTGATGTATTATTCTCTATTAGAAAATCTCATTTTTGAAGATCAATAAAAGTTTAAGACACTGCAGATGTCAGTAAATCATTATTTATTCATTTATCGAGATTCTCATTTCAGCTTTAGCAAATGTATTCAAAATGTCTAGAAGAATGAAAAATGCAATTAAGTGAAACATATCACACCAACAAAATGAGAACAGAAACTACTTAGCTCTGGAATAATATTACAAGTGTAAAAGCAAGTTAAAATAAGAGAAAGGCTCATCAAATCATCAGGAGGTCTCACATTTTCAGTACAGCAGAGAGAATTACAGCTACCAAAAATCCTCTCAGGAATAATACAAACTTACTAATTGGAAAGTATGGTGTATTCATTTTCTAGGAGTGCCAGAACAAAATACTTGGTGGATTAAACAACACGTTTATTTCTCACAGTTGTAGAAGCTAGAAGTCCAAGGTTAAGGTGTTGGCAGGTTTGGTTTCTCCTAAGGCTTCTCTCCTTAATTTGCAGATGGCAGTCTTCTTGCTCTGCCTTCCCATGGCCTTTCCTCTGTGATCACAACCTCTGTTTCACTTTCTCTTCTTAAAAGGACACCAATCAGATTGGATTAGGGCCCCAACCTAACAGCCTCATTTTTACCTATTTAAAGACCTTATTTCCAAATAAGGTACATTCTAAGGTACTGGAAGTTAGGACCTCAACACTAGATTTTACTGGTACATAATTCCGCTAAATATAAGCCAAGGACAATTACCAAAAAGACACAGGGCTTGCCTAGAACTCTCATGGAGGACTAAACAAACAGTTTGTCAGCTATTAGGGAAAATCTATTAAAGACTTGTAAAAACAGATGGCACTGTGTCAGTTCAAGGTGCTAAAACCTAAAGGGGAACTTTTCCCAGACCCGTATTGAAATCTGCTTGGGTATATACAGGGCAGTCATGGTCTCATCAAAAGCCCTGCAACATTTTCCTTACATTTACTACACAGAAAAATAAATAAATGAAAGATTGCAATAGCCAAAATGCATTGATAGTCAAAGTGTACTGGATTTTAGTGTAGGTGAGGAAGAGTTAAATGCAATCTGAAGTCCCTCTGCTTTTAGTTAGGTTTCTTTTTTGTTTGTTTCTTCCTGTATTTCTTTTTTCCCCCGTAAACCCACAGGAACATCAGAACTGCTGCCTTGAGTCTAAGGCAGTGTTTTTCACTAGAACTTAAAGCCTGTTTTTCTGTGCCTGCCAAGCAAGCAAGATCATGACTGCAGGACATGTTTTGTTTTTTTTTTTCCCTCATACTTGAAGCAACATAACTTGCCTCCAGAGCTGTCTGTCTACTCAGCAGGACAGTAAAAACAAAGAGGAAAATATGAGAGTCAAGCAGGATAGAAGATAAAGACCAAATGGAGAGATGACTGAGTGTTCTCTTAGGAAAATGGCTAATTGGAACAAGATAAGAAGCATGATAACTAAAGAATATTTGTTAAGAATAAGCAAATCAGTAATATAATTATCAATCTACTGTCATGCTAATGTAATTTGCCATTTCATTCCTGTTCTTAGTCTCCTATATCACATCTTAAATGATCCTCTGCTATCTCTTTTAACCGCAGGAACCAAAACTCACATGGGTTTGACTGTAATAAATTCTCCCCGTTCAACCTCAACTTGATTACTTATGCTTAAACAGCACTTTCACCATGTGATTTCATTCCCCTTTTCTAAGTCTCTTCAATTAAAAAGGACATAAACTCTTAATTACTGTTACTTTTCTCCACAATTTGGCCTCACCCTACAGATTCATGATCCATCCTTATTATTCATTACTTCAGCACACACTGAGTTAAGTAATGTCAGTCTCATTATTCTAAGATCATGTCACTAGTCAGCCTAAAATATCTTCCCTTTCCCTTTGCACTGACCATAGACACATTATCTTCTGATTTAGGTTTTTTTTTTCCTTTTTTTTTTCGGGGTGGGGGGCACTGTATCATGCATCATGTGAGATCTTACCTCCTCGACCTGGGATCAAATCCACATCCCCTGCAGTAGAAGCACAGAGTCTTAACTACTGGGCCCCCAGGGAAGTCCCAACACCTCATCTGCTGAAACCCAGCTAGTAGCCAATCCATAGTCTATTTCCAGCTATGGCTTCCAAGAGGATAACAACAGAGCTGAAGCTGACAATCCATATACCTTCTGAATATCTCACCTTGTATCTCTCAAAATTATCTCAGATTAAACATAACATTTATTTTTGCCTCCAAAAATAACTGTTCCTGCCCCCAGAGTTCCTTTTATACACTCAGCCAAGAGAGACCTAAGAATCAACCTTCACTGTCCCTCCCCTTTACTCTCCCCTGCATCCAGTCATTCATTAAACCTGACTGAAATGTCTCTTTAAAATTCTTTCATATCTAGTACTGTCCCTCTGTGTTCTTTATCACATTATTCATCATCTCTCACCTAGCCCAGGGTGTTAGTTTCCTAACCCTCTTCTGTGTCACTTCATCCTATTTCAATTCACCAAACTATAGCTCTGTAGCATGGGAACCAAAGCCCATCTCGATCTAGACTCTGGAGTAGTGGTCAGCTTCTACCATGATCGCCAAGCCAGCAACATCTTCCTGGCCCATAACTAATGGTGAAGGTCTCTAAGTTTTTGCACAGGGAGGGCCACAGTCTAAAATGCTTTTCTTTCATTGTCCTTCACATAAATTCTTAAACATGGTTCAAGCAGTTTAAAGCACCTATTTGAGGAAGTCTTCCCTGACTACATGGGCAGACATGGTCATATCTTCTCCAAAATTCTATTTTGTACAAACTCTGTTTTGACATTGGTAATCTTTTCATATAACCCTTGTACATTATTCTAGCAAGCAGCTAGTGGGCAAGGTTTGGAGTCATGCAGTTTTTTCATTTACATTTTCCCAGAATATATCAGGAAATTATTCCATAGAAGATATCAAACAGATGCCTGATAACTATTAGTCACCTAATATATTTATGGTGGCGGTGGTTTAGTCACCAAGTTGTGTCTGCTTCTTGTGATCCCATGGTCTGTAGCCCATCAGAATCCTCTGCCCATGGGATCTTCTAGGCAAGAATACTGGAGTAGTTTGCCATTGCCTTCTCCAGGGGATCATCCCTGACCCAGGGGTTGAACCCGGGTCTCCTGCACTGCTGGCAGATTCTTTACTAGCTGAGCTACCAGGGAAGCCTAAAAGAGGCTGAGAAGGTAAGCAAAGCCACAGAGAAAATCTGCAACAGAAATAAACACTTCTCACCTCAGGATGTTCAGCTGCGCTAAAAATGGAGACTCACTATTACCATCAGGATTCAAAACTATACACCTGATTCATAGAGAAAGGTCAATTACAAATTCTAATTATCAGCTCTGAAAATTCCTTCATCAACAAATGTGCTAGTCTTTAGACAATTGTTTAATTACTACTATTATCACATATTAAATGTAATAGACTCTTATGTGGGAAGTAACCTCTTGAAATATTAAATAAGAAAATAAAAGCAATAAAATAAAGCAAAGTCCATACACAGCAGGACCATTTTCTTGATATCAGAGGAGTTCTCTTAAGTGAATTTTCTAGAAAACTGAAATTTATCAACAAAGCTTTGAAAACATTTACTCTTAAATTTGATGCTTTTGAACTGTGGTCCTGAAGAAGACTCTTAAGAGTCCCTTAGACAGCAAGGAAATCAAACCAGTAAGGAAATAAACCCTGCATAGTCATTGGAAGGACTGATGCTGAAGCTGAAGCTACAATATCTTGGCCACTTGATGCAAAGAGCTGACTCATTGGAAAAGATCTTGATGCTAGGAAAGACTGAGGGCAAGAGGAGAAGTGGATGACAGAGGATGATACAATTGCATGGTACCACTGACTCAATGGATGTGAGTTTGAGCAAACTCAGGGAGACAGTGAAGGACAGGGAAGCCTGGAGTGCTTCATGGTGTTGCAAAGTGTTGGACATGACAGAGACTAAACAACTCATAAAAATCTTCTAAAAAGATATCAATTTCTTAATTTCTAAAACACAGTACATAGAGTAAAATTTATTTCTGATTAACATCACTGTGACAGACCAGTGCTATCCTGATCTACAATATAGTGATTCCCTCAGAAGCTAGTAATTATAGGACTATATGTCTCCATGTAATGACACTACCTTTTAAAGTTTCACATACTTAATAGAGCTTCTTCAATAGCCTTGAAATAAGATGACACTTAAGTTGTCAGTGTGCCTAACTCTAATGGCCAATCTTGCAATCTGTGGGCTAAAAAAAAAAAAAAAAAAAAAAAAAATCACATGAACAACCTTATTGGGGTTGAAAAATGTGTTTTATTCCAGTAAGCAGTTCCTAAATAAAACTCACAGGCTTATTATACTTGGTTAAAATTATTCTGAGCCTCAGAACTCTGCTGTTTCAAATGGATGAAATTACTATTACTAAAAAAAAAAAGTTTAATTATTGACTGGAACATACGTATTCTGGAGTTCCAAAATAATAATAATTGAATAGTTTGACAGTATCCTCGGGGAAAGTTACTCAACTCAACTCTGACTAGAAAAAAATTACCTACACGAGAAATAACAGATGAAAAGAAAAAGAAGCAAAAATGTGAGAAAGGCAAATTCAAATGAAACAGCAGAATCCATATTGCATGGTTTTAGAAGTCAAGACTTGATACCTTGAGAAATATTTACTCATACTGTTTTTTAATGTATAATTACAATGGTTATCAGAGTATTAATAACAGAAATTTGTACAACAGTGTATACCACATATAATTTAAGAATCAGAAGACTGGGATTCCTTTGAGGTCCAGTGGTTAGGACCTCATTCTTTCACTGCCAAGGGCACAACACAGCCAAAAAATAAATAAATAAATAAATATTTTTTAATCAAAAGACTTGGACTTAACTTGACATTGAATTTTCATATGAAATGGCAGATTTTTTAAGAAGTCCTACAACATACTTTCAACGATATTTCTGATCAAGTAATTTCCTGTAAACTGTCTTGGACACTGGTTTAGGAAAAGATGAAATAAAATGTATATTCTTCATATAATTAATATGTAACATAGGTAATACACTGTATAGTTTACAAAGTTACAGGACTATGGAAATTAGCATTGTGTCATGTCTAAAGAAAAAAATCCAAGTGAGGACATTATGACTTTTGTTAATATCCTCTGATCACTGAAGCTCATTAGCTCTCATAGATCACTTCTATGACAATAATAAATGAGAAGAAAAAGAAAATAAAGTTTATTGGTTTTCTAAGTTTTACTCAAGCAAAACTCAAATCATATAAGATACATTTCTCCTTGAATTTTCTCAGTATATTTCTACCCAGTACTTGGGTATTTTAGTGTCTGTAGAAATCTAGTAATTTCTAGGATTGGCTACCAAACACAGTTTATAAAACAAAGTTGTTAAGAATAAGCAAGAAATACTATTGCAACAATTGGATACACCAAAGGCCCAATTCCCAAGCAAAACTGTGTGAACACTTTGCAAAGGTCAGTATAAAACTGTCACCTTTTAATCCATAGCCATTTTCACAAGCTCTCATCTCGTAAACAATGTACTCAAGAAAAGTTATTTAATGAAAGACAGGCTTTACCTAAGTTTAAACATCAACTTCAGTTGATATTTTTTTCTGGGGATGGGGGTAGGGACCAGTGATATCCAACAATTTGGGGGATGGGCTTAAACATGTTTAGAAAAATTAAGAGGGAAAAAAATTGCTTCACACACTGACTCCAAATTCTGGTCAACTCAACCTCGCTCCCACCATCATGAGCCGCCTATTTTGGGAACATGGCTGTCAACCTTCTACCATCTTGCCCTTTTTTGCAACTTCTCCAGTTCCATTTCAGTATCAACCTATACACACTCCTACATCTCCCTTGCCTCTTTCCCACATCACAGCTCTCAACACTCACTTTTATTCGCTAACATTACTGCTTGAACTATTATAAGAGGAAACCATGTATAGTACCATATTGCTTGGAATAATTTTTTTTTTTAAATCCACAAACTACTTGTATAGGTGTAAAGCCTCAGACTGTGTGGATCACAATAAACTGTGGAAAATTCTGAAAGAGATGGGAATACCAGATCACCTAACCTGCCTCTTGAGAAACGTATATGCAGGTCAGGAAGCAACAGTTAGAACTGGACATGGAACAACAGTCTGGTTCCAACTAGGAAAAGGAGTACATCAAGGCTATATATTGTCACTCTGCTTATTTAAATTCTATGCAGAGTACATCATGAGAAACGCTGGACTGGAAGAAGCACAAGCTGGAATCAAGATTGCTAGAAGAAATATCAATAATCTCAGATATACAGATGACACCACCCTTATGGAAGAAAGTGAAGAGGAGCTAAAAAGCCTCTTGATGAAAGTGAAAGAGGAGAGTGAAAATGTTGGCTTAAAGCTCAACATTCAGAAAACAAAGATCATGCCATCTGGTCCCATCACTTCATGGGAAATAGATGGGGAAACAGTGGAAACAGTGTCAGACTATATTTTTTTGGGCTCCAAAATCACTGCAGATGGTGACTGCAGCCATGAAATTAAAAGACACTTAGTTCTTAGCAGGAAAGTTATGACCAACCTAGATGGCATGTTAAAAAGCAGAAACATTACTTTGCCAACTAAGGTCCATCTAGTCAAGGCTATGGTTTTTCCTGTGGTCATGTATGGATGTGAGAGTTGGACTGTGAAGAGAGCTGAGCGCCAAAGAATTGATGCTTTTGAACTGTGGTGTTGGAGAAGACTCTTGAGAGTCCCTTGGACTGCAAGGAGATCCAAACAGTCCATTCTGAAGAAGATCAACCCTGGGATTTCTTTGGAAGGAATGATACTGAAGCTGAAGCTCCAGTACTTTGGCCACCTCATGTGAAGAGTTGACTCATTGGAAAAGACTCTGATGCTGGGAGGGATTGGGGGCAGGAGGAGAAGGGGACAACAGAGGATGAGATGGCTGGATGGCATCACTGACTCGATGGAAGTGAGTCTGAGTGAACTCCGGGAGATGGTGATGGACAGGAAGGCCTGGCATGCTGCGTTTCATGGGGTCGCAAAGAGTCAGACACGACTGAGCGACTGAACTGAACTGAACTGAATTCTGATTTTTTACTCAAAAACCTAAAGTGTTACTTAATTTCTAAGCTTTAAGAAAAGGGTAAGACTTGCTATCTCATGATTTATGTTAAAAAGTATAGGAGTATAATATTCTAACAATATTTTAAACAAAAACTATGAGTGCACATGTGACATGATGTCTTACGAAATATCCCATGGAAATCCTAGAAGAAAATATCTTAACTTTTAGTTCAGTCCAGTCTCTTAGTCATGTCCGACTTTTTGCAACCCTGTGGACTTCAGCACACCAGGCTTCCCTGTCTATCACCAACCCTTAGAGCCTACTCAAGCCCACGTCCAGCGTCAGTGATTCCATCCAACCATCTCATCCTCTGTCATCCCCTTCTTCAATCTTTCCCAGTAGTAGGGTGTTTTCCAATGAGTCGGTTCTTCACACCAGATGGACAAAGTATTGGAGTTTCAGCTTCATCATCAGTACTTCCAATGAATATTCCTTCGGGATTGATTAACAGATTGGATCTCCCTGCAGTGCAAGCGACTCTCAAGAGTCTTCTCCAACACCACAGTTCAAAACCATCAATTGTTCGGCACTCAAGCTTTCTTTATAGTCCAGCTTTCACATCCATAATGACCACTGGAAAAACCACAGCCTTGACTAGATGGACCTTTGTTGGTAAAGTAATGTGTCTTTTTTTAATTTGCTGTCTAGGTTGGTTATCGCTTTTCTTCCTGGAGATGGAAATGGCAACCCACTCCAGTGTTCTTGCCTGGAGAATCCCAGGGTCGGGGGAGCCGTGTGGGCTGCCGTCTCTGGGGTGGCACAGAGTCGGACATAACTGAAGCGACTTAGCAGCAGCAGCAGCTTTTCTTCCAAGTAGCAAGGTCTTTTAATTTCATAGCTGAAGTCACCATCTACAGTGCTTTTGGAGCCCCCCAAAATAAAGTCTCTCACTGTTTCCATTGTTTCCCTATATATTTGCCATGAAGTGATGGGACCAGATGCCATGATCTTAGTTACATGAGATTTAAAATTAGCAGCAAACCAGTACCCATTACATCAGTGAATAACTAGCTTATAACAAATTCAAAAGAAAAGCAATATTTTGTCATTTTAAAAGCCTTATGATGAAACCTGTGTACATGTTTTAGAAAAAATTATTATTATGCTTAATAATTTTGAAAGCAAAAACTTAGGATGTTAGGTAAGAAGCAATTCCATGAAAAAAGAAAGGTGTTTATCTCAAGAACAGGAAAATTATTTTGAAGGCAATATTTTTAAGGGAGATCAATTTATATTATACATAAAGATAATTCATAGTTTTAATTCATACCTAAATGATAATGCTTTAGAAAGCCTTTTAAGCCACTTTTTCTAGAATTTTAATAATGCTGACTTATTTTCCCTTTGTAATTCATAGTGTAAAATCTAATTCATTACAATATTTTGGCAAGGTAGCTTTCTATTAAGGTTTTGGTTTTCATACTCCCAAACTTAGGTTTTTCATAAAAAAAAAAAAAATCAATCTCTGTGTAAAATTTAAATCTTGCTAATTCCTATTTTTATGAATTGGATCTTGTGCATTTATAATTAACATTTTTCCCATTCTCCCCACTTATTCATTAATATACATTTTCTTCAAAATTGAATCCAAATCTGATCCACTGCAAAGCTTTAAATACTTAACTACCAGATCTTACTCATCTCCTCCCTTTCAAATTATGCATTAGTCTTGTGTTTGCTAAGAAACTTTTCACTTATTTAAGTTTTAACTCTTAGTGGATTTTTTGAAAGTAGAACTAGGTGTTTTATCTCATTCTATGAAAAGTAGGGTTTCCTGGGTGGCTCAGATAGTAAAGAATCTGCCTGCAACGTGAGAGACCTGGGTTCGATCCCTTGGGTTTAGAAGATCCCCTAAAGGAGGGCATGGCAACCCACTCCAGTATTCTTGCCTGGAGAATCTTCATGGACAGAGGAGCCTGGCAGGTTACAGTCCATGGGACTACAAAGAGCTGGACATGACTGACTAAGCACACAGAACACATTCCAAGTAGATATCAATAAATATTTGGACTTATTTATAAATTCATAATGTGGTCCACTGGAGAAGAGAATGGAAAACCACTTCAGTATTCTTGCTTTGAGAACCCATGAACAGTATGAAAAGGCAAAAATTCAGGACAGTGAAAGATGAACTCCCCAGATCAGTAGGTCCCCAATATGCTACTGGAGATCAGTGGAGAAATAACTCCAGAAAGAATGAAGGGATGGAGACAAAGCAAAAACACCACCCAGTTGTGGATATGACTGGTGATAGAAGCAAGATCCGATGCTGTAAAGAGCAATATTGCATAGGAACCAAGAATGTTAGGTCCATGAATCAGGGCAAATTGGAAGTGGTCAAAGAGGAGACAGCAAGTGTGGACGTCGATATTCTAGAACTAGTGAACTAAGATGGACTGGAATGGGTGAATTTAATTCAGATGACCATTATATCTACTACTGTGGGCAGGAACCCCTTAGAAGAAGTGGAGTAGCCATTATGGTGAGTGAAAGAGTCCAAAATGCAGTACTTGGATGCAGTCTTAAAAATGACAGAATGATCTCTGTTCGTTTCCAAGGCAAACCATTCAATATCACAGAAATCCAAGTCTATGACCCGACAAGTAACACTGAAGAAGCTGAAGTTGAATGGTTCTATAAAGATCTATGAGAGCTTTTAGAACTAACACCCCTAAAATTGTTCTTTTCATTATAGGGGACTGGAATGTAAAAGTAGGAAGTCAAGAAATGCCAGGAGTAACAGGCCAAATTAGGCCTTGGAATACAGACTGAAGCAGGGCAAAGGCTAATAGAGTTTTACCAAGGGAACGCTCTGGTCATAGCAAATACACTCTTCCAACAACACAAGAGAACACTATACACATGGACATCACCAGATGGTCAACACCAGATACAGATAGTTTTTTTTTTTCAGCCAAAGATGGAGAAGCTCTATACAATCAGCAAAAACAAGACTGGGAGCTGACTGTGGCTCAGATCATGAACTCCTTATTGCCAAATTCAGACTTAAAGGGGGAAAACTACTAGACCATTCAGGTATGAACCTAAATCAAATCCCTTATGATTATACAGCAGAAGTGAGAAATAGATTTAGGGACTAGATCTGATAGACAGAGTGCCTGATGAACTATGGACAGAAGTTTGTGACATTGTAAATGAGACAGGGCTCAACACCATCACCAAGAAAAAGAAATGCAAAAAAGTAAAATGGCTTTCTGAGGAGGCCTTACAAATAGCTGTGAAGAGAAGTGAAAAGCAAAGGAGAAACGGAAAGATGTTGCCATTTTGAATGCAGAGTTCCAAAGAATAGCAAGGTATTCTAAACACATATATATGGAATTTAGAAAGATGGTAATGATGACCCTGTATGCAAGACAGCAAAAGAGACACAGATGTGTAGAGCGGACTTTTGGACTCTGAGGGAGAGGGAGAGGGTGGGATGATTTGGGAGAATGGCATTGAAACATGTATACTATCATGTAAGAAATGAATTGCCAGTTTATGTTCAATGCAGGATGCAGGATGCTTGGGGCTGGTGCATGGGGATGATCCGGAGGGATGATGTGGGGTGGGAGGTGGGAGGGGGGTTCATGTTTGGGAGCTCATGTACACCCGTAGCAGATTCATGTCACTGTATGCCAAAACCAATACAGTATTGTAAACTAAAATAAAGTACAAAAAAAAAAAATAAAGAATAGTAAGGAGAGATAAGAAAGCCTTCCTCAGCGATCAATGCAAAGAAAGAGAGGAAAACAATAGAATGGGAAAGACTAGAGATCTCTTTAAGAGAATTAGAGATACCAAGGGACTATTTCATGCAAAGATGTGCTCAATGAAGGACAGAAATGGTATGGACCTAACAGAAGCAGAAGATATTAAGAAGAGGTGGCAAGAGTACACAGAAGAACTATACAAAACAGATCTTCATGACCTGGATAATCACGATGGTATGATCACTCACCTAGAGCCAGACATCCTGGAATGTGAAGTCAAGTGGGCCTTGGGTAGTATCCACTACGAAAAAAGCTAGCGGAGGTGAGGGAATTCCCAGTTGAGCTGTTTCAAATCCTAAAAGATGCCACTGGTGAAAGTGCTGCACTGAATATGTCATCAAATTTGGAAAACTCAGCTGTGGCCACATGACTGGAAAAGGTCAGTTTTCATTCCAATCCTAAAGAAAGGCAATGCCAAAAGAATGCCCAAAACTACCACACAATTGCACTCATCTCACACACTAGTAAAGTAATGCTCAAAATTCTCCAAGCCAGGCTTCAGCAATACGTGAACCGTGAACTTCCAGATGTTCAAGCTGGTTTTAGAAAAGGCAGAGGAACCAGAGATCAAATTGCCAACATCCACTGGTTCATTAAAAAAGCAAGAGAGTTCCAGAAAAACATTTATTTCTGCTTTATTGACTATGCCAAAACCTTTGACTGTGTGGATCACACAACAAACTGGAAAATTCTGAAAGAGATGGGAATAGCAGACCACCTGATCTGCCTCTCGAGAAACCTATATGTAGGTCAGGAAACAACAGTTAGAACTGGACATGGAACAACAGACTGGTTCCAAATAGGAAAAGGAGTACGTCAAGGCTGTATATTGTCATCCTGCTTATTTAACTTATATGCAGAGTACATCATGAGAAACGCTGGCCTTGAAGAAGCATACCCTGGAATCAAGATTTCTGGGAGAAATATCAATAACCTCAGATATGGCAGATGACACCACCCTTACAGCAGAAAATGAAGAACTAAAAAGCCTCTTGATGAAAGTGAAAGAGTGAAAACCTTGGCTTAAAGCTCAACATTCAAAAAACTAAGATCATGCATCCGGTCCCATCACTTCATGGCAAATAGATGGCGAAATAGTGGAAACAGTGTCGGACTTTATTTTTCTGGGCTCCAAAATCACTGCAGATGGTGATTGCAGCCATGAAATTAAAAGACGCTTACTCCTGGAAGGAAAGTTATGACCAGCCTAGACAGCATATTAAAAAGCAGAGACATTACTTTGTCAACAAAGGTCCATCTAGTCAAGGCTATGGTTTTTCCAGTGGTCATTATGGATGTGAGAGTTGGACTGTGAAGAAAACTGAGCACCGAAGAATTGATGCTTTTTGAACTGTGGTGTTAGAGAAGACTCTTGAGAGTCCCTTGGACTGCAAGGAGATCCAACCAGTCCATCCTAAAGGAGATCAGTCCTGGGTGTTCAATGGAAGGACTGATGCTGACGCTGAAACTCTAATATCTTGGCCACCTGATGCGAAGTGCTGACTCATATGAAAAGACCCTGATGCTGGGAAAGATTGAAGGTACGAGAAGAAGGGGACGAAAGGGTATGAGATGGTAGATGGCATCACTGACCAATGGATATGAGTTTGGGTAAATTCTGGGAGTTGATGACGGACAAGGAGGCCCGGCGTGCTGCGGTTCATGGAGTTGCAAAGAGTTGGATATGACTGAGCAACTGAACTGATACTGATAAATTCATTTTCAATTTTCTATTCTTTATTGTTTATTATAGACATGTTTTACAATTCACTTTACTTCAGTTGGACACAGCTTTCTAGTTAAAGATTTATGCATATAAAAACAAGTGACTAGCAAAACAATGTTGACGACTGTTTCATAGATTTTTTATTTTTATGTGCAATGGGTATACGTGTAACATTTTAAAATCCTTACAATAAATTAGAAGAGATTCGGGATGAGGCCTTTTTTCGTCTTTTCCTTTTCTTATGTTCTTTCTTCCATATACATTTTGCTTTTTGATATTAACTATTAATGTGGAACTAAATGCTTTACACATTCTGGGTTCAGCTTCTTAGTCACATCTCTCCTACTGTATCATGTACTGTGTAACATTCATCCATAACTCTCACTTTCTTAAAACACCTCAGTTGTCACCACAACCATGCGTTTGCATATGAAAGCCTCATCACCTATGCATGGTGGTACAAACAAATCATTCAAGTTTTAGCCCAAATGAAACTTCCTCTAAAGGCTTCTGATCTCTGGTTAGGTATTTTGTTACACGGTTTGTATGCCACTCTGGACTGTCTTCCAGGCAATAATACTGGAGTGGGTTGCCATTTCCTTCTCCAGGAGACCTTCTGGACCAGGGTTCAAACCCACATTCTGCACTGCAGATGGTCTCCTGCACTGCAGGCAGATTTTATTGACTGATCTACCAGGGAAACCCTGAGACATAGCAAACACATAATAAATTTCCATTAAATGAATAAAGTTGCCTTCTGTGTCTAAAAGTTATGACCAACCTAGATCGTATATTCAAAAGCAGAGATATTACTTTGCCGACTAAGGTCCGTCTAGTCAAGGCTATGGTTTTTCTTGTGGTCATGTATGGATGTGAGAGTTGGACTGTGAAGAAGGCTGAGTGCTGAAGAATTGATGCTTTTGAACTGTGGTGTTGGAGAAGACTCTTGAGAGTCCCTTGGACTGCAAGGAGATCCAACCAGTCCATCCTAAAGGAGATCAACCCTGGGATTTCTTTGGAAGGAATGATGCTGAAGCTGAAGCTCCAGTACTTTGGCCACCTCATGCGAAGAGTTGACTCACTGGAAAAGACTCTGATGCTGGGAGGGATTGAGGGCAGGAGGAGAAGGGAACGACAGAGGATGAGATGGCTGGATGGCATCACGGACTCGATGGAGGTGAGTCTGGGTGAACTCCAGGAGATGGTGATGGACGGGGAGGCCTGGCGTGCTGCGATTCATGGGGTCGCAAAGAGTCGGATACGACTGAGTGAGTGAACTGAACCGAACTGATGTGTCTTTATCTATTTGACAGAAGGGCCAGCAAATATACTTGAAATCAATGTGGCCCAACAGAGCTCAAGCTGAGAAAAAGGCAGGTAGACTTAGCAGTTTTGCAGAGCAAAGCCAGTACCCTTGTTCATCCAGGAATTTGGAGTGGAGGTCACTTTCAGTTAAGACAACAAAGTGCTTTGATGGTTTTAGAGTTGCTTCTGTTACTGTATCCAGGTAGAATACTGTATCCATATCTCTTACTGCATCCATATCCTTACTCATTGCTAAATACAGTTTATAATGTGTCTGCCGAGGCAATGTAAACAGAGCACGTGGGAAGTTGCAAAGCCCATTCAAAAGCCCTACATACAGTCACTTGAACAGAGAGAGTGGCAGGTAGCTTGATCCATCTGCAGAATAAAATTGATAGCCTCACCTGATCAGGGAATTCAGTGTACACTCAGGCCTGACTCAGGTTCCCAAACAATGAGCTGTACAGGCTCTAAGTCCTGCCCTGCTGCCCTGCCAGAGCAGAGAAGCTACTCACAGTCCCATCTACTACTGAATATAGATAGTATCTAGTTCTGACCATCTAGTCAGTCTAACTAGAGAATCCAGGCAACCACAGAACATATCCTGCAATCTCACTTTGTTAGGGAACCAGGACAGTAGTCCTATCTAACATTCTTATTCAAGGCCACACCTTCCATCTCTATGCAGAATTCAAAAGGTTCCCTTGTCCCAATATAGAC
The DNA here is from genome assembly GCF_001704415.2 of Capra hircus. Lineage (NCBI taxonomy): Eukaryota > Metazoa > Chordata > Mammalia > Artiodactyla > Bovidae > Capra > Capra hircus. The sequence continues at coordinate 25,599 of NW_017212228.1, forward strand.
CATAATAGCAAAGCTCATCTGTCCTTGGGCAGACAAACCCAGCAGACAAACCCAGAAACCCAAATTGAGCCGATTGGTGAAGAACGGTTTCTCCTAAAGCAAACCGGTCAAGTTGGAAAAGGAGCCCATTACTCAAATAGGCAGATACCAAGATAAGAAATCAAGGATCATGAAAAGTCATAGAAATATGACATGAACAGAAACTAAAGAAAGCTCCAAAAATGGCCCTAAAGAAATGGGTATCTATGAACTATCAGGCAAAGAATTCAGTATAACCATCTTAAGGAGGTTTAGTGAATTATAAGAATAGAAAACTAAACAAAATTAGGAAAACAATGCATGAGTTCAACAATCAAATATGAAACATAAAAACAAAACCTTAAAGTTGAAAAATACAATAACTGAACTGAAGAATTCAATAGAGTTTCAAAAAATGTAGATTTAATTAGAAGAAAGAATTAGTGACCTAGAGTATATGACATTAGAAACTACCCAGTCAGAGGAGCAAAAAGAATAAAGAAGAATGATGAAATCCTATGGAAATTATGAAACACAATGAAAAAAAATCACATTATGGGAAGTCTAGAAGGAGAAGAGAAAGAGAAAGGGAAAGTATATTTGAAGCAATATGGCAAAAACTTATCAATCCTGAGAAGAATGGACACTCAGATCCATAAGTACTTTATGTAGGTAGAACCTAAAATAGAGCTATACCAAGATCCATTATAATTATCAAGTGTCTGAAAAAAAATTTAAGCGCAGCAG
>NW_017212229.1:0-16826 GCF_001704415.2 Capra hircus
AGCTGAGCGGCATTTCTCATGGGGACTGGCATTTCCTGAGGCCACCAGGGCGGTCCTGAGGTCCCCGTCTTAAGTCCACAGTACCTGCCGCAACTCGAGAAAATCCAGGAGGTTCTCCCCTTCAGGCGAGATGAGGCCCATTTCCCCTGAGGCGTCTCGATGCTAATCACACCTAACCTCTGGAACTTCCAAAGGGTCCTTAACACCCTTGCTGCAACACAAGAAGTTCCCTCGACATACCCGTTTCCAATCGAGAGGAAGCACGAGAGTCCCACCCACATCCCAGAGGAGCCCCGTTTCCGCTTCATAGTTCCAGAGGAGGGATTCATTTCCTGTGTGGTCGAGAAAGAATTCCCGGCGATCCCGTCGCATCTCAAGTGGAGGCGCTCACCACAGGAAAGGCGAGAGGGAACTCCTGGGTCGTGACCACTATTCCAGAGTCCCCCAGATGCTCAGTCCATAACAGGGAAACCAGTTTTCCCAGCACTGCCTCGACATTCAAGCCGAGGATCGACTCACACCACGGTGGTACGTGGGACAGCCCAGTGGGAAAACGTCGTGGGAAAGCCTCGTGGGAAAGCCTCGTGGGAAAGCCTCCAAGGAAAGCCACAGATTCCTGGATCCACGCGAAGGAAAGAGTGACACTGCTGCTACAGCTCTGGAGGAAATTGCATATGCATGACCCCAATAGATATGAGGACTGACTCCACCTGGGAGACTCCAGAAGTACCCCAAGATCCATGTAAGCACTGGAGAGGAATCCTCAGGTTCCGGCACCGACTCCACACAAGGTCTTAGGCGACTGCATCTACGGGAGAGGAATCCCAAGAGGCCCCCGAGCAACTCGCATGGCGTCTGGCCTTTCCTGAGGCCACCAGAGAGGGTCCCTGATGTCCCCGTCATAACTCGAGAGCACCTGCCACAACTCGAGAAAATCCAGGAGGTTCTCCCCTCCAGGCGAGATGAGGCCCATTTCCGCTGAGGGGTCTCGAGGCTAATCACACCTAACCTCTGGAACTTCCGAAGGGTCCTTCACACCCTTGCTGCAACTCAAGAATTTCCCCGACATATCCGTCTCCACTCGAGAGGAAGCACGAGAGTCCCGCCCACATCCAGAGGAGTCCCGTTTCCGCCTCCTAGCTCGAGAGGAGGGATCCTTTCCCTGCGTGGTCGGGAAAGAATTCCCGGGGTTCCCGTCGCATCTCAAGAGGAGGCCGCTCTCCACAGGAAAGGCGAGAGGAACTCCTGGGTTGTGCCACCATTCCCAGAGTCCCCCAGATGTCTCAGTCCATTCCAGGGAGACCTGTTTTCCCTGCACTGCCTCGACTTTCAAGCCGAGAATCGACTCACACCACGGTGGCACGTGGGACAGCCCTGTGGGAAAGCCTCGTGGGAAAGCCTCGTGGGAAAGCCTCGGGGAAAGCCACAGATCCCTTGATCCACGCGAAGGGAAGCGTGACACTGCTGCTTCAGCTCCGGAGCAAATCTCACGTGGATGCGCCAACTCGAGACGAGGACTGAGTCCCTGGGTAGGCTCCAGAAGTTCCCCAAGATCCATGTCAGCACTGGAGAGTAATCCTCAGGTTCCGACACCGATTCCACACATGGTCTTAAGCCCGGCATCGACGGGAGAGGAATCCCGAGAGGCCCCTGAGCAACTCGCATGGGGATTGGCCTTTCCTGAGGCCACCAGAGCAGGTCCCTGAGGTCCCCGTCTTAAGTCGAGAGCACCTGCCACAACTCGAGAAAATCCAGGAGGTTCTCCCCTCCAGGGGAGATGAGGCCCATTTCCGCTGAGGCGTCTAGAGGCTAATCACACCTAACTTCTGGAACTTCCAAAGGTTCCTTCACACCCTTGCTACAACTCAAGAAGTTCCCCGGCATACCCGACTCCACTCAGGATGAAGCACGAGAGTCCCGCCCACATCCAGAGGAGACCCGTTTCGGCCTCCTTGCTCGAGAGACGGGTTCCTTTCCCTGCGTGGTCGGGAAAGAATTCCCGGCGTTCCTGTCGCATCTCAAGAGGAGGCACTCTCCACAGTAAAGGCGTGAGGAACTCCAGGGTTGTGCCACCATTCCCAGAGTCCTCCAGATATCTCAGTCCATTCCAGGGAAACCTGTCTTCCCTGCACTGTTTCGACTTTCAAGCAGAGGATCGACTCACACCACGTTGCCACGTGGGACAGCCCTGTGGGAAAGCCTCGTGGGAAAGCCTCGTGGGAAAGCCTAGAGGGAAAGCCACAGATCCCTTGATCCACGCGAAGGGAAGCGTTACAATGCTGCTACAGCTCGAGAGTAAAGCGCACTTGTATGCCCCCACTCGAGACGAGGACTGACTCCACTGGGGAGAGTCCAGAAGTTCCCCAAGATCCTTTTCAGCACTGGAGAGGAAGCCTCAGGTTCCGGAACCGACTCCACACAATGTCTTAGTCCCCGGCATCGACGGGAGTGGAATCCCGAGAGGTCCCCGAGCAACTCCCATGGGGACTGGCATTTCCAGAGGCCTCCAGAGCGGGTCCCTGAGGACAACGTCTCAATTCGAGAGCACCTGCCGCAACTCGAGAAAATCCAGGAGATTCTCCCCTCCAGGTGTGATGAGGCCCATTTCTGCTGAGGCGTCTCGAGGCTAATCACACCTAACCTCTGGAACTCCAAAGGTTCTTTCACACCCTTGCTGCAACTCCAGAAGTTCCCTGATATACCGGTCTCCACTCAAGAGGAAGCAGGAGAGTACCGTAAACATCCAGAGGGGCCCCGTTTCCGCCTCATAGCTTGAGAGGAGGGAACCTTTCCCTGCGTGTTCGGGAAAGAATTCCCGGCATTCTCCTCGCATCTCAAGAGGAGGTGGGCTCCACAGGAAAGGCGAGAGGAACTCCAGGGTCGTGCCACCATTCCCAGAGTCCCCCAGATGTCTAGGTCCATTCCAGGGAAACCTGTTTTCCCTGCACTGTGTCGACTTTCAAGCCGAGGATCGACTCACACCACGGTGGCACGTGGGGCAGCCCTGTGGGAAAGCCTTGTGGGAAAGCCTCGTGGGAAAGCCTCGAGGGAAAGCCACAGATCCCTTGATCCAGGCGATGGGAAGCGTGACACTGCTGCTACAGCTCGGGAGGAAATCGCACGTGCATGCCCCCACTCGAGACGAGGACTGAGTCTCCTGGGGAGACTACAGAAGTACCCCAAGATCCATGTCAGCACTGGAGAGGAATCCTCAGGTTCTGGCACCGACTCCACACGAGGTCTTAGGCCGCAGCATCGACGGGAGAGGAATCCCAAGAGTCCCCCGAGCAACTCCCATGGGGAATGGCCTTTCCTGAGGCCACCAGAATGGGTCCCTGAGGTCCCCGTCGAAAGTCGAGAGCACCTGCCGCAACTCGAGAACATCCAGGAGGTTCTCCCCTCCAGGCGAGATGAGTGCCATTTCCGCTGAGGCATCTCGAGGCTAATCACACCTAACCTCTGGAGCTTCCAAAAGGTCCTTCGCACCCTTGATGCAACTCAGGAAGTTTCCCGACATACCCGTCTCCACTCGAGAGGAAGCAGGAGAGTTCTGCCCACATCCAGAGGAGCCCCGTTTCCGCCTCCTAGCTCGAGAGGAGGGATCCTTTCCCTGCGTGTTCGGGAAAGAATTCCCGGCGTTCCCGTCGCATCACAAGAGGAGACGCTCTCCACAGGGAAGGCGAGAGGAACTCCAGGGTCGTGACACCATTCCCAGAGTCCCCCAGATGTCTCAGTCCATTTCAGGGAAACCTGTTTTCCCTGCACTGCCTCGACTTTAAAGCCGAGGATCGACTCACACCACGGTGGCATCGTGGGACAGCCCTGTGAGAAAGCCTCGTGGGAAAGCCTCGTGGGAAAGCCTCAAGGGAAAGCCACAGATCTCTTGATCCACGCGAAGGGAAGCGTGACACTTGTGCTACAGCTCGGGAGGAAAGCGCACGTGCATGCCCCCGCTCGAGACGAGGACTGACTCCCCTGGGGAGACTCCAGAAGTACCCCAGGATCCATGTCTGCACTGGAGAGGAATGCTCAGGTTCCGGCACGGACTCCATACAAGATCTTAGGCCCTGGCATCGACGAGAGAGGAATCCCGAGAGGCCCCCGATCAACTCGCATGTGGACTGGCCTTTCCTGAGGTCACCAGAGCGGGTCCCTGAGGTCCCCGTCGTAAGTAGAGAGCGCCTGCCACAACTCGAGAAAATTCAGGAAGTACTCCCCTCCAGGCGAGATGAGGCCCATTTCCCAGAGGCGTCTCGAGGCTAATCACACCTAACCTATGGAACTTCCAAAGGGTCCTTCACACCCTTGCTGCAACTCAAGAAGTTCCCTGACATACCCGTCTCCACTCGAGAGGAAGCACGAGATTCCCGCCCACATCTAGAGGAGCCCCGTTTCCGCCTCCTAGCTCGAGAGGAGGGATCCTTTCCCTGTGTTCTCGGGAAAGAATTCCCGGCGTTCCCGTCGCATCTCAAGAGGAGGCCCTCTCCACAGGAAAGGCGAGCGGAACTCCAGGGTGTGCCACCAATCTGATAGTCCCCCAGAGGTCTCAGTCCATTCCAGGGAAACCTGTATTCCCTGCACTGCCTCGAGTTTCAAGCCGAGGATCGACTCACACCACGTTGGCACGTGGGACAGCCCTGTGGAAAAGCCTCGTGGGAAAGCCTTGTGGAAAAGACTCGAGGAAAAGCCACTGATTCCTTGATCCACTCGACGGGAAACATGACACCACTGCCCCATCTCGGGAGGAGAGCGCACTTGCATGCCCCCAAACGAGACGAGGACTGACTCCCCTAGGGAGACTCCAAAAGTACCCCAAAATCCATGTCAGCACTGGAGAGGAATGCTCAGGTTCCGGCACCGACTCTACACAAGGTCTTAGGCCCCGGCATCGACGGGAGAGGAGGCCCTAGAGGCCCCCGAATTACTCGCATGGGGACTGGCCTTTCCTGAGGCCACCAGAGCGGGTCCCTGATGTCCCCGTCGTAAGTCGAGAGCACCTGCCGCAACTCGAGAAAACCCAGGAGGTTCGCCCCTCCAGGCGAGATGAGGCCCATTTCCGCTGAGGCGCCGCGAGGCTAATCACACCTAACCTCTGGAACTTCCAAAGGGTCCTTCACACCCTTGCTGTAACTCAACAAGTTTCCCGATATACCCGTCTCCACTCGAGAGGAAGTATGAGAGTCCCGCCCACATCCAGAGGAGCCCCGTTTCCGCCTCCTAGCTCGAGAGGAGGGATCCTTTCCCTGCGTGGTCGGGAAAGAATTCCCGGCGTTCCCGTCGCATCTCAAGAGGAGGCGCTCTCCACAGGATAGGCGAGAGGAACTCCAGGGTCGTGCCACCATTCCCAGTGTCCCCCAGATGTCTCAGTCCATTCCAGGGATACTGTTTTCCCTGCACTGTCTCGACTTTCAAGCCGAGGGTCGATTCACAGCACGGTGGCACGTGGGACAGCCTTGTGGGAAAGCCTCATGGGAAAGCCTCGTGGGAAAGCCTCTAGGGAAAGCAACAGATCTCTTGATCCACGCGAAGGGAAGCGTGACACTGCTGCTACAGCTCGGGAGGAAAGCCCACGTGCATGCCCCCACTCGAGACGAGGACTGACTCCCCTGGGGAGACTCCAGAAGTAACCCATAATCCATGTCTGCACTGGAGAGGAATGCTCAGGTTCCGGCAGCGACTCCACACAAGGTTTTAGGCCCCAGCATCGATCGGAGAGGAAACCCGAGAGGCCCCCGAGAGGCCCCCGAGCAACGCGCAAGGGGACTGGCCTTTCCTGAGGCCACCAGAGCGGGTCCCTGAGGTCCCCGTCGTAAGTCGAGATCACCTGCCACAACTCGAGAAAATCCAGGACGTTCTCCCCTCCAGGCGAGATGAGGCCCATTTCCGCTGAGGCGTCTGGAGGCTAATCACATCTAACATCTGGAACTTCCAAAGGGTCCTTCACACCCTTACTGCAACTCAAGAAGTTCCTCGAAAAACTGGTCTCCACTCAAGAGGAAGCACGAGAGTCCCGCCCACATCCAGCGAAGACCCGTTTCCGCCTCCTAGCTCGAGAGGAGGGATCCTTTCCCTGCGTGGTCGGTAAAAAATTCCCGGCGTTCCTGTCGCAACTCAAGAGGAGGCGCTCTCCACAGGAAAGTCGAGACGAACTCCAGTGTCGTGTCAATATTCCCAGATTCCCCCAGAAGTCTCAGTCCATTCCATGGAAAACTGTTTTCCCTGCACTGCCTCGACTTTCAAGTCGAGGATCGACTCACACCAAGGTGGCACGTGGGACAGCCCTGTGGGAAAGCCTCGTGGGAAAACCTCGTGGGAAAGCATCGAGGGAAAGTCCCAGATCCCTTGATCCACGCCAAGGGAAGCGCGACACTGCTGTTACAGCTCGGGAGGAAAGCGCACCTGCATGACCCCACTCGAGACGAGGACTGACTCCCCTGGGGAGACTCCAGAAGTACCCCAAGATCCATGTCAGCACTGGAGAGGAATCCTCAGGTTCCGGCACCGATTCCACACAAGGTCTTAGGCCCCGGCTTCGACGGGAGAGGAATCCCGAGAGGCCCCCGTGCATCTCGCATGGGGACTGGCCTTTCCTGAGGCCACCAGAGCGGGTCCGTGAGGTCCCAGTCGTAAGTCGAGAGCACCTGCCACAACTCGAGAAAATCCAGGAAGTTCTCCCCTCCAGGCGAGATGAGGCCCATTTCCGCTGACCGTCTGGAGGCTAATCATATCTAACCTCTGGAACTTCCAAAGGGTCCTTCACACCTTTATTGCAACTCAAGAAGTTCCTCGACAAACCGGTCTCCACTCGAGAGTAAGCACGAGATTCCCGCCCACATCCAGCAGAGACCCGTTTCCGCCTCCTAGCTCGAGAGGAGGGATCCTTTCCCTGCGTGGTCGGGAAAGAATTCCCGGCGTTCCCGTCACATCTCAAGAGGAGGCGCTCTCTACAGGAATGGCGAGAGGAACTCCAGGGTCGTGCCACCATTCCCAGAGTCTCCCAGATGTCTCAGTCCATTCCAGGGAAACCTGTTTTCCCTGCACTGTCTCGACTTTCTAGCCGAGAATGGACTCACACCGCGGTGGCACGTGGGACATCCCTGTGGGAAAACCTCGTGGGAAAGCCTCGTGGGAAAGCCTCGTGGGAAAGCCACAGATCCCTTGATCCACGCGAAGGGAAGCGTGACACTGCTGCTACAGCTCGGGAGGAAAGCGCACGTGCATGCCCCCACACCAGACGAGGACTGACTCCCCTGGGGAGACTCCAGAAGTACCCCAAGATCCATGTCAGCACTGGAGAGGAATCCTCAGGTTCTGGCACCGACTCCACACAAGGTCTTATGCCGGTGTCCAGCCCCGGTGGATCCAGGGAATTCGAAGGGTGGACGGCGTTGGCGTGGAAAGACTTGTTTATTTATTAATGTAAGATTAGATTAGCAAACTATAGTGTAGTAAGAAGATTAAGTGGAGGAAGAGGGCTGAATAGCTTGGTTTACGCGGACGGCCAATAAAATTCCAGACAAGGAATTTGCACCACCTACGTTGGGCCACCGGCGCCCGCTTGAATATCTAAGGGTGCCTCGCCTTAAGCTCCCTTTCGTGCGGGTCTTAACAGCCAGGCCAAGTAAGTAGACCTGGCGAGCCTCCGCACTCCATGTGGAGATTCAGCCTGAAGTTATAGTAAAGAGCAGAGAGAAGGAAAGGTAGAGAAGAAGAAAGAGAGAGAAAGACACGGGGGGAGCCAGAGTCCCAGGAAACCAGGCTGAGAGACTAGTTCGAGAAGCTGGTCCGAGAAACTGGCCCCCGGCCCCTGGCCTCCTCCTTTATTGTTCAGAAGGTCTTTTATACTTTTGATAATACATGAAGATCAATGGATAACCCAAAATTATGTAGTGTTCCCAACCCAGATTCTTTCTGTATATCATTTTGTATACAAAAGGTCTCAGGTGATTTACATTATCTTCTGGCCAAGAGGCTTGTTAACACTTTTTGGCTCTCTTCCTTAATGAATGTTAATTTTGTTTCCCCTGAAGTGTTTTTCTTTAATCTGCATCTCCTTAAAGCATTAAAGTTACATCTCTATAGAACAAAGGTGCAGTGGGTTATAACAAAGAAAGTACTTAACTCAAAGATCTAATGTTGCTAATACCAGGTCTACTACTTGTTTTTCACATACCAACTATATCTAAAAATAAAGGATATGAAAATTTGGCAGCAAGCATTGACCCAAAAAATGAAACTTTTAATCAGTCCTATTCTAAAGATTCTGACTCCTCGGAAGCTCCTGCATTCCTACGATGTTTTAAGCTTCCTGTGCCTCCTGCGGTCAGGAGGCCTCAAACAATCACAAGGGCAGCTGTACGAGTCCTACAGGCAGGATAGAAAGCCATCAGAGGGTTTTTGGATTGAAACACTCTTTCAAATGCAGAAGACTAACGCCCTGAATTGACTTTTTCCAGAAAAGTTCAGAAGAGTGAAAAAGCAGAGCACAAAAACCGGCAGATTTTTGTGGGGGTACATGCTTAAAAATTTCCAGAGGGGTCCCTGAGTCTGAGCACGCCTTGGGTATGTCAGCTTCCTTTCTCATAACCTTGTCACGGGCGGGCTTCCTCACACTGTCTCCCGGCAGCCTTAGGCCCCAGCATCGACGGGAGAGGAATCCCAAGAGGCCCCCGAGCAACTCGCATGCGGACTGGCCTTTCCTGAGGCCACCAGAGCGGGTCCCTGAGGTCCCCGTCGTAAGTCGAGAGCACCTGCCACAACTCGAGAAAATCCAGGAGGTTCTCCCCTCCAGGCGAGATGAGGCCCATTTCCGCTGAGGCATCTCGAGGCTCATCACACCTAACCTCTGGAAATTACAAAGGGTCTTTCACACCCTTGCTGCAACTCAAGAAGTTCCCCGACATACCCGTCTCCACTCGAGAGGAATCACGAGAGTCCCGCCCTCATCTAGAGGAGCCACGTTTCCGCCTCCTAGCTCGAGAGGAGGGATCCTTCCCCTGCGTGGTCGGAAAGAATTCCCGGCATTTCCGTCGCATCTCAAGAGGAGGCGCTCTCCACAGGAAAGGCGAGATTAACTCCAGGGTCGTGCCACCATTCCCAGAGTCCCTCAGATGTATCAGTCCATTCCAGGGAAAACTGTTTTCCCTGCACTGCCTCGACTTTCAAGCCGAGGATCCACTCACACCACGGTGGCACGTGGGACAGCCCTGTGAGAAAGCCTCCTGGGCAAGCCTCGAGGGAAACCACAGATCCCTTGATCCACGTGGAGGGAAGCGTGACACTGCTGCTACAGCTCGAGAGGAAATCGCACGTGCATGCCTCAATTCGAGACGAGGAGTGACTCCCCTGGGGAGACTCCAGAAGTACCCCAAAACCATGTCAGCACTGGAGAGGAATCCTCAAGTTCTGGCACCGACTCCACACAAGGTCTTAGGTCCCGGCATCGACGGGAGAGGAATACTGAGAGGCACCCGAACAACTCGCATGGGGACTGGCCTTTCCTGAGGCCACCAGAGCGGGTCCCTGAGGTCCCTGTTGTAAGTCGAGAGCACCTGCCGCAGCTCGAGAAAATCCAGGAAGTTCTCCCCTCCAGGCGAGATGAGGCCCATTTCCGCTGAAGCATCTCGAGGCTAATCACACCTAACCTCTGGAACTTCCAAAGGGTCCTTCACACCCTTGCTGCAACTCAAGAAGTTCCACGACATACCCGTCTCGACTCGAGAGGAAGCACGAGAGTCCCGCCCACATCCAGAGGAGCCCCTTTTCCGCCTCCTAGCTCGAGAGGAGGGTTCCTTTTCCTGCGTGTTCGGGAAAGAATTCCTGGCCTTCCCATCGCAGCTCAAGAGGGGGCGCTCTCTACAGGAAAGGCGAGAGGAACTCCAGGGTCGTGCCACCATTCCCAGAGTCCCCCACATGTCTCAGTCCACTCCAGGGAAACGTGTTTTCCTTGCACTGCCTTGACTTTCAAGCCGAGGATTGACTCACACCACGGTGGCACGTTGGACAGCCCTTTGGGAAAGCCTCGGGGGAAAGCCTCGTGGGAAAGACTCCAGGGAAAGCCTCAGATTCCTTCATCCACGCGAAGGGAAGCGTGACACTAAAGCTACAGCTCGGGAGGAAAGCGCACGTGCATGCCCCTACTCGAGACGAGGAATGACTCCCTTAGGGAGACTCCAAAAGTACCCCAGGAACCATGTCAGCACTGGAGTGGAATCCTCAGGTTCCGGCACCGAGTCCACACAAGGTCTTAGGCCCCGGCATCGACAGGAGAGGAATCCCGAGAGGCCCCCGAGCAACTCGCATGGGGAATGGCCTTTCCTGAGGCCACCAGAGCATGTCCCTGAGGTCCCCGTCGTAAGTAGAGTGAAACTGCCGCAACTCGAGAAAATCCAGAAGGTTCTCCCCTCCAGGCGAGATGAGGCCCATTTCCAATGAGGCCTCTCGAGGCTAATCACACCTAACGTCTGGAACTTCCAAAGGGTACATCACCCACTTGTTGCAACTCAAGAAGTTCCCCGACATAACCGTCTCCACTTGAGAGAAAGCTCGAGACTGCCGCCGACATCCAGAGGAGCCCCGTTTCCCCCTCCTAGCTCGAGAGGAGGGATCCTTACCCTGCGTGTTCGGGAAAGAATTCCCGGCGTTTCCGTCGCATCTCAAGAGGAGGCGCTCTCCACAGGAAAGGCGAGAGGAATTCCAGGGTCGAGCCACCATACCCAGAGTCCCCCAGATGTCTCAGTCCATTCCAGGGAAGCCTGTTTCCCCGGCACTGCCTCGACTTTCAAACCGAGGATTGAATGACACCACGGTGGCACGTGGGACATCACTGGGGGAAAGCCTCGTTGAAAAGCCTGGTGGGAAAGCGTCGTGGGAAAGCCTCATGGGAAAGCCTCGAGGGAATGCCATAGATCCTATGATCCACGGGAAGGGAAGCGTGACACTGCTGCTACAGCTCGGGAGGAAAGCGCACGTGCATAACCCCACTGGAGACGAGGACTCACTCCCCTGGGGAGAATTCAGAAGTACCCCAAGAGCGATGTCAGCACTGCAGAGGAATTCTCAGTTTCCGACACCAACTCCACCCAAGGTCTTAGGGCCCGGCATCGATGGGAGAGGAATCCCGAGCGGCCCCCGAGCAAATCGCATGGGGACTGGCCTTTCCTGAGGCCACCAGAGCGTGTCCCTGAGGTCCCTGTCGTAAGTCGAGAGCACCTGCCGCAACTCGAGAAAATCCAGGAGGTTCTGCCCTCCAGGCGAGATGAGGCCCATTTCGCTGAGGCGTCTAGAGGCTAATCACACCTAATCTCTGGAACTTCCAAAGGGTCCTTCACACCCTTGCTGCAACTCAAGAATTTCCACGACATACCCGTCTCCACTCGAGAGGAAGCACAAGAGCTCCGCTCACATCCAGAGGATCCCCGTGTCCGCCTCGTAGCTCGAGAGGAGGGATCCTTTCCCTGTGTGGTTGGGAATGAATTCCCGGCATTCCCGTCGCATCTCAAGATGAGGCGCTCTCCACAGGAAAGGCGAGAGGAACTCAAGGGTCGTGTCACCATTCGCAGAGTCCCCCAGATGTCTCAGTCCATTCCAGGGAAACCTGTTTTCCCTGCACTGCCTTGACTTTCTAGCCGAGGATCGACTCACACCACGGTGGCACGTGGGACAGCCCTGTGGGAAAGCCTCGTGGGAAAGCCCCATGGGAATGCCTCGTGGGAAAGTCTCTAGGGAAAGCCACAGATCCCTTGATACACGCGAAGGGAAGCGTGACACTGCTGCTACAGCTCTGGAGGAAATCCCACGTGCATGCCCCCACTAGAGACTACGACTGACTCCCCTGGGGAGACTCCAGAAGTACCCCAAGATCCATGTCAGCACTGGAGAGGAATCCTCAAGTTCCGGCACCGAAATCACACAAGGTCGTAGGCCCCGGCATCGACGGGAGAGGAATCCCGAGAGGCCCCTGAGCAACGCGCATGTGGACTGGCCTTTCCTGAGTCCACCAGAGCGGGTCCCTGAGGTCCCCATCATAAGTCGAGAGCACCTGCCGCAACTCGAGAAAATCCAGGAGGTTCTCTCCTCCAAGCAAGATGAGGCCCATTACCGCTGAGGCGTCTCGAGGCTAATCACACCTAACCTCTGGAACTTCCAAAGGGTCCTTCACACCCTTGCTGCAACTCAAGAAGCTCCCCCATATACCCGTCTCCACTCGAGAGGAAGCCCCGAGAGTCCCGCCCACATCCAGAGGAGCCCCGTTACTGCCTCCTAGCTCGAGAGGAGGGATCCTTTCACTGAGTGGTCGGTCAAGTATTCCCGGAGTTCACGTCTCATCTCAAGAGGAGGCGCTCTCCACAGGAAAGGCGAGAGGAACTCCAGATTCGTGCACCCATTCCAGAGGCCCCCAGATATCTCAGTCCATTCCATGGAAACCTGTTTCTCCTGCACTGCCTCGACTTTCTAGCCTAGGATCGACACACAACACGGTGACTCGTGGAACAGCCCTGTGGGAAAGCCACGTGGGAAAGCCTCGTGGGAAAGCCTACTGGGAAAGCCTGGAGGGAAATCCACAGATCCCTTGATCCACGCAAAGGGAAGCGCGAAACTGCTGCTAAAGCTCGGGAGGAAAGCGCACGTGGCAAGCCCCCACTCGTGACGAGGACTGTCTTCACTGGGGAGACTCCAGAATTACACCAAGATCCATGTCAGCACTGGAGAGGAATCCTCAGGTTCCGGCACCGATCCACAGAAGATCATAGGCCCTGGCATCAACGGGAGAGGAATCCCGGGAGGCCCATGAGCAACTCCCATGGGGACTGGCCTTTCCTGAGGCCACCAGAGCGGGTCCCTGAGGTCCCCTTCGTAAGTCGAGAGCACATGCCGCAACTCGAGAAAATCCAGGAGGTTCTCCCCTCCAGGCGAGATGAGGCCCATTTCCGCCGAGGCGCCTCGAGGCTATTCACACCTAAACTCTGGAACTTCCAAAGGGTCCTTCACACCCTTGCTGCAACTCAAGAAGTTCCCCGACATTCCCGTCTCCACTCGAGAGGAAGCACGAGAGTCCCGGCCACATCCAGAGGAGCCCCGTTTCCATCTCCTAGCTAGAGAGGAGGGATCCTTTCCCTGCGAGGTCGGGAAAGTATTCCCGGCGTTCCCGTTCCATCTCAAGAGAAGGCGCTCTCCACAGGAAAGGCGAGAGGAACTCCAGGGTCGTGCCACCATTCCCAGAGTCAACCAGATGTCTCCGTCCATTCCAGGGAAATCTGTTTTCCCTGCACTGCCTCGACTTTCAAGCCGAGGATCGACTCTCACCACGGTGGCACCGTGGGACAGCCCTGTGGGAAAAGCCTCGTGGGAAAGCCTCTTTGGGAAGCCTCGTGGGAATGCCTCGAGGGAAAGCCACAGATCCCTTGATCCATGCGAAGGGAAGCGCGACACTGCTGCTACAGCTCAGGAGGAAAGCGCACGTGCATGCCCCACTCGAGACGAGGACTGACTCCCCTGGGGAGACTCCAGAAGTACCCCAAGATCCATGTCTGCACTGCACAGGAATACTCAGTTTCCGGCACTGACTCCACACAAGGTCTTAGGCCCCAGCATCGACGGGAGAGGAATCCGAGAGGCCCCCATGCAACTCGCATGGGGACTGGCCTTTCTTTAGGCCACCAGAGAGGGTCCCTGTCGTCCCCGTCGTAAGACGAGAGCACCCGCCGCAACTCGAGAAAATCCAGGAGGTTCTCCCCTCCAGGCGAGATGAGGCCCATTTCCGCTGAGGCGTCTCAAGGGTGTTCACACCTAACCTCTGGAACTTCCAAAGGGTCCTTCACACCCTTGCTGCAACTCAAGAAGTTCCCTGACATACCGTCTTCTCACTCGAGAGGAAGCACGAGAATCTCGCCCACATCCAGAGGAGCGCCGTTTCCGCCTCCTAGCTCGAGAGGAGGGATCCGTTCACTGCGTGCTCGGGAAAGAATTGCCGGCTTTTCCGTCGCATCTCAAGAGGAGGCGCTCTCCACAGGAAAGGCGAGAGGAACTCCAGGGTCGTTCCACCATTCCCAGAGTCCCCCAGATGTCTCAGTCCATTCCAGGGAATACTTTTTCCCTGCACTGCCTCGACTTTCAAACCGAGGATCGACTCACACCACGGTGGCACGTGGGAGAGCTCTGTGTGAAAGCCTCTTGGGAAAGCCTCGTGGGAAAGCCTCAAGGGAAAGCCCCTGGTCCCTTGATCCACGCGAAGGGAAGGGTGACAGTGCTGCTACAGCTCGGGAGGAAAGCGCAGGTGCATGCCCCCACTCGAGACGAGGACTGACTCCACTGGGGAGACTCCAGAAGTACCCCAAGATCCATGTCGGCACTGGTGAGGAATGCTCAGGTTCCGGCACCGACTCCACACAGAATCTTAGGCCCCGGCATAGACGGGCGAGGAATCCCGAGAGGCCCCCGAGCAACTCGCATGGGGACTGGCCTTTCCTGAGGTCACCAGAGCGGGTCCCTGAAGTCCCCGTCATAAGTCGAGAGCACCTGCCGTAACTCGAGAAAATTCAGGAGGTTCTCCCCTCCAGGCGAGACGAGGCCCATTTCCGCTGAGGCATCTCGAGGCTAATCAAACCTAACCTCTGGAACTTCCAAAGGGTCCTTCACACCCTTGCTGCAACTCAAGAAGTTCCCGCGACATACCCGACTCCACTCGAGAGGAAGCACGAGAGTTCCGCCCACATCCAGAGAGCCCCGTTTCCGCTTCCTAGCTTGAGAGGAGGGATCCTTTCCCTGCGTGGTCGGGAAAGAATTCCCGGCGTTCCCGTCGCAACTCAAGAGGAGGCGCTCTCCACAGGAAATGCGAAAGTAATTCCAGGTCGTGCCACCATTCCCAGAGTCTCCCAGAGGTCTCCGTCCAATCCAGGGAAACCTGTTTTCCCTGCACTGCATTGACTTTCAAGCCGAGGATCGACTCACACAACGGTGGCACGTGGGACAGCCCTGTGGGAAAGCCTCGTGGGAAAACCTCTGGGAAAGCCTCGAGGGAAAGATCCCTTGATCCACTCGAAGGGAAGCGTGACACTGCTGCTACAGCTCGGAGGAAAGCGCACGTGCATGCCGCCACTCGAGACGAGGAGTGACTCCCCTGGGGAGACTCCGAAGTACCCCAAGATCCATGTCAGCACTGGAGAGGAATCCTCAGGTTCCGGCACCGATCCACACAAGGTCTTAGGCCCCGCATCGACGGAGAGGAATCCGAGAGGCCCCGAGCAACTGGCCTGGGACTGGCCTTTCCTGAGGCCACCAGAGCGGGTCCCTGAGGTCCCCGTGTAAGTCGAGAGCACGGCCGTAACTCTTGAAATCCAGGAGGTTCCCTCCAGGCGAGATGAGGCCCATTTTCTGAGGCGTCTCGAGGCTAATCACACCTAACGCTGGAATTCCAAGGATCCTTAACACCCTTGCTGCAACGCAAGAAGTTCCCCGACATACCCGACTCCACTCGAGAGGAAGCACGAGAGTCCCGCCCACATCCAGAGGAGCCCGTTTCCGCCTCCTAGCTCGAGAGGAGGATCCTTTCCCTGCGTGGTCGGGAAAGAATTCCCGGCGTTCCGTCGCATCTCAAGAGGAGGCGCTCTCCTAGGAAACGCGAGAGAACTCCAGGTCGTGCCACCATTCCCAGAGTCCCCAGATGTCTCATTCCATTCCAGGGAAACCTGTTTTCCCTGCACTGCCTCGACTTCCAAGCTGAGGATAGACTCACACTACGGTGGTGGGACAGCCCTGTGGGAAAGCCTGGTGAAAAGCCTCCTGGGAAAGCCTCGAGGAAAGCCACAGATCCCATGATCCACGCGAAGGGAAGCGTGACACTGCTGCTACAGCTCGGGAGGAAAGCGCACGTGCATGCCCCACTCCGAGAGAGGACTGACTCCCTGGGAGACACCAGAAGACCCAAGATCCATATCAGCACTGGAGAGGAATCCTCAGGTTCCGGCCGACTCCACACAAGTCTTAGGCCCCGGCATCGACGGGAGAGGAATCCCCGAGAGGCCCCGAGCAACTCATGGGTACTGGCTTTCCTGAGGCCACCAGAACGGGTCCCTGAGGTCCCAGTCGTAAGTCGAGAGCACCTGCGCAAATCGAGAAAAATCCAGGAGGTTCTCCCATCCAGGCGAGATAGAGGCCCATTTCGGCTGAGGGCGTCTCGAGGTCAATCACCACGCTAACATCTGGAACTTCCAAAGGGTCCTTCACACCCTTGCTTGTAACTCAAGAAGTTCCCACGACATACAGGTCCTCCACTCGAGAGGGAAGCAGCGAGAGTCGCGGCCCACATCCAGAAGGAGGCCCGTTTCCACTCTCCTAGCGTACGAGAGAGGGATCCTTTCCCTGCATGGTCGGGAAAGAATTCCCGGGCGTTGCCCAGTCACATCTCAAGAGGAGGCGCTGCTCCACAGGAATAGGCGAAGAGGAACTCCAGTGTCGTGCGCGCCATTCGCAGATCCCCCAGATGTCTCAGTTCCAATTCAGGGAAAACTGTTTTCCCTAGCATCCTCGACGTTTCAAGGGCCCGCGCGCCCCGCCCGCCCGCCGGCCGCCGAGCCGAGGATCGACCACACATCTCGGTGGCTACGTGGACCGCCCTGTGGGACAAGCCTACGTGGGAAAGCCTCTAGGGAAAGACACAGATCCCCTTGATCCACAGGCGAAAGGTAAGCGTGTTACACTGCTACTTCAGCTGCGGGAGGAAAATCGGACATGCATTGCCCCAACCTCGAGACGCAGGACTGACTCCCGCTGGGGAGACTCCAGAAGTACCACGCAAGATCGCATGCCGGAACTGTAGAGTTGAATCC
>NW_017212230.1:0-16825 GCF_001704415.2 Capra hircus
GGCATGCAGCGTGGGGTTTTCCTCCGAGGCTGTAGCAGCAGTGTCACGCTTCCCTTCACGTGGATCAAGGGATCTGTGGCTTTCCATCGAGGCTTTAACACGAGGCCTTCCCCACAGGGCTGTCCACGTGGCCACGTGGTGTGAGTCGATCCTCGGCTTGAAAGTCGAGGCAGTGCAGGGAAAACAGGTTTCCCTGGAATGGACTGAGACATCTGGGGGACTCTGGGGAATGGAGGCACGACCCTGGAGTTCCCTCGCCTTTCCTGTGGAGAGCACCTTGTGATTCCTCTCGAGTGGAGACGGGTATGTCGGGGAACTTCTTGAGTTGCAGCAAGGGTGTGAAGGACCCTTTGGAAGTTCCAGAGGTTAGGTGTGATTAGCCTCGAGACGCCTCAGCGGAAATGGGCCTCATCTCGCCTGGAGGGGAGAACATCCTGGATTTTCTCGAGTTGAGGCACGTGCTCTCGACTTAATACGGGGACCTCAGGGACCCCCCTCTGGTGGCCTCAGGAAAGGCCAGTCCCCAGCGAGTTGCTCGGGGCATCTCGGGATTCCTCTCCCGTCGATGCCGGGGCTAAGACCTTTGTGGAGTCGGTGCCGGAACCTGAGGATTCCTCTCCGTGCTTGACATGGATCTTGGGGTATTCTGGAGTCTCACCCAGGGGAGTCAGTCCTCGTTCTCGATGGGGCATGCACGTGCCGCTTTCCTCCCGAAATGTAGCAGCAGTGTCACGCTTCCCTTCGCTTGGATCAAGGGATCTGTGGCTTTCCCTCGAGGCTTTCCCTTGAGCTTTCCCAAAAGGCTTTCCCACAGGGCTGTCCCACGAGCCACCTTGATGTGAGTCGATCCTCGGCTTGAAAGTCGAGGCAGTGGCAGGAAAACAGGTTCCCTGGAATGGACTGAGACATCTGGGGGACTCTGGGAATGGTGGCACGACCCTGGAGTTCCTCTCGCCTTTCCTGTGGAGAGCGCCTCCTCTTGAGATGCGACGGGAACGCCGGGAATTCTTTCCCGACCACGCAGGGAAAGGATCCCTACTCTCGAGCTAGGAGGCGGAAATGGGGCTCCTCTGGATGTGGGCGGGACTCTCGTGCTTCCTCTCGGAGTGGAGACGGGTATGTCGGGGAACTTCTTGAGTTGCAGCAAGGGTGTGAAGGACCCTTTGGAAGTTCCAGTGGTTAGGTGTGATTAGCCTTGAGACACCTCAGCGGAAATGGGCCTCATCTCGCCTGGAAGGGAGAACCTCCTGGATTTTCTCAAGTTGCGGCAGGTGCTCTCGACTTACGACGGGGACCTCAGGGACCCGCTCTGGTGGCCTCAGGAAAGGCCAGTCCCGCATGCGAGTTGCTCGGGGCCTCTCGGATTCCTCTCCCGTCGATGCCGGGCCTAAGATCTTGTGTGTAGTTGGTGCCGGAACCTGAGCATTCCTCTCCAGTGCTGACATGGATCTTGGGGTATTTCTGGAGTCTCCCCAGGGGAGTCAGTCCTCGTCTCTAGAGGTGGCATGCACGTGCGGTTTCCTCCCGAGCTGTAGCAGCAGTGTCACGCTTCCCTTCACGTGGATCAAGGGATCTGTGGCTTTCCATCGGAGGCTTTAACACGAGGCCTTCCCACAGGGCTGTCTCACGTGCCACCGTGGTGTGAGTCGATCCTCGGCTTGAAAGTCGAGGCAGTGCAGGGAAAACAGGTTTCCCTGGAATGGACTGAGACATCTGGGGGACTCTGGGAATGGAGGCACGACCCTGGAGTTCCTCTCGCCTTTCCTGTGGAGAGCACCTCCTCTTGAGATGCGACGGGAACGCCGGGAATTCTTTCCCGACCATGCAGGGAAAGATCCCTCCTCTCAAGCTAGGAGGCGGAAACGGCGCTCCTCTGGATGAGGGAGGGACTCTTGTGATTCCTCTCGGAGTGGAGACGGGTATGTCGGGGAACTTCTTGAGTTGCAGCAAGGGTGTGAAGGACCCTTTGGAAGTTCCAGAGGTTAGGTGTGATTAGCCTCGAGACGCCTCAGCGGAAATGGGCCTCATCTCGCCTGGAGGGGAGAACATCCTGGATTTTCTCGAGTTGAGGCACGTGCTCTCGACTTAATACGGGGACCTCAGGGACCCCCTCTGGTGGCCTCAGGAAAGGCCAGTCCCAGCGAGTTGCTCGGGGGCATCTCGGGATTCCTCTCCCAGTCGATGCCGGGGCCTGAGACCTTGTGTGGAGTCGGTGCCGGAGCCTGAGGATTCCTCTCCGGTGCTGACATGGATCTTGGGGTATTTTGGAGTCTCACCAGGGGAGTCAGTCCTCGTCTCGGACTGCGGGCTTGTACTTCCGCTTTCCTCCCGAATGTAGCAGCAGTGTCACGCTTCCCTTCGCTTGGATCAAGGATCTGTGGCTTTCCCTCGAGGCTTTCCCTTGAGGCTTTCCCAAAAGGCTTTCCCACAGGGCTGTCCCACGGCCACCTTGATGTGAGTCGATCCTCGGCTTGAAAGTCGAGCCAGTGCAGGAAACAGGTATCCCTGGAATGGACTGAGACATCTGGGGGACTCTGGGAATGGTGGCACGACCCTGGAGTTCCTCTCGCCTTTCCTGTGGAGAGCGCCTCCTCTTGAGATGCGACGGGAACGCCGGGAATTCTTTCCCGACCACGCAGGAAAGGATCCCTACTCTCGAGCTAGGAGGCGGAAATGGGGCTCCTCTGGATGTGGGCGGGACTCTCGTGCTTCCTCTCGAGTGGAGACGGGTATGTCGGGGAACTTCTTGAGTTGCAGCAAGGGTGTGAAGGACCCTTTGGAAGTTCCAGTGGTTAGGTGTGATTAGCCTTGAGACACCTCAGCGGAAATGGGCCTCATCTCGCCTGGAAGGGAGAACCTCCTGGATTTTCTCAAGTTGCGGCAGGTGCTCTCGACTTACGACGGGGACCTCAGGGACCCCGCTCTGGTGGCCTCAGGAAAGGCCAGTCCGCATGCGAGTTGCTCGGGGGCCTCTCGGGATTCCTCTCCCGTCGATGCCGGGGCCTAAGACTGCCGGGAGCCAGTGGGAGGAAGCCCGCCCGTGACAAGGTTATGAGGAAGGAAGCTGACATATGCAAGGCGTGCTCAGACTTCAGGGATCCCTCTGGAAATTTTTAAGCACGTACCCCAACAAAAATCTGCCGGTTTTTGTGCTCTGCTTTTTCACTCTTCTGACCTTTTCTGGAAAAAGTCAATTCAGGGCGTTAGTCTTCTGCATTTGAAAGAGTTTTTCAATCCAAAAACCCTCTGATTTCTTTCTAGCCTGCCTGTAGGACTCGTACAGCTGCGCTTGTGATTGTTTGAGGCCTCCTGACCGCAGGAGGCACAGGAAGCTTAAAACATCCTAGGAATGCAGGAGCTTCCGAGGAGTCAAAATCTTTAGAATAGGACTGATTAAAAGTTTCATTTTTTAGGTCAATGCTTGCTGCCAAATTTTCATATCCTTTATTTTTAGATATAGTTGGTATATAGAAAAACAAGTAGTAGACCTGGTATTAGCAACATTAGATCTTTGAGTTAAGTACCTTCTTTGTTATAACCCACTGCACCTTTGTTCTATAGAGATGTAACTTTAATGCTTTAAGGAGATGCAGATTAAAGAAAAACACTTCAGGGGAAACAAAATTAACATTCATTAAGGAAGAGAGCCAAAAAGTGTTAACAAGCCTCTTGGCCAGAAGATAATGTAAATCACCTGAGACCTTTTGTATACAAAATGATATACAGAAAGAATCTGGGTTGCGAACACTACATAATTTTGTGTTATCCATTGATCTCCATGTTTTATCAAAAGTATAAAAGGCCTTCTGAACAATAAAGGAGGAGGCCAGGGGCCGGGGGCCAATTTCTCGGACCAGCTTCTCGAACTAGTCTCTCAGCATGGCTTCTTGGGACTCTGGCTCCCCCCGTGTCTTTCTCTCTCTTTCTTCTTCTCTACCTTTCCTTCTCTCTGCTCTTTACTATAACTTCAGGCTGAATCTCCACCTGGAGTGCGGAGGCTTGCCAGGTCTACTTAGTTGCCCTGGCTGTTAAGACCCGCACGAAAGGGAGCTTAAGGCTAGGCACCCTTAGATATTCAAGCGGGCGCCGGTGGCGCAAAGTAGGTGGTGCAAATTACTTGTCTGGAGTTTTATTGGCCGTCCGCGTAAACCAAGCTATTCAGCCCTCTTCCTCCACTTAATCTTCTTACTACACTATAGTTTCCTAATCTAATCTTACATTAATAAATAAACAAGTCTTTCCACGCCAACGCCGTCCACCCTTCGAATTCCCTGGATCCACCGGGGCTGGACCCCGGCATAAGACCTTGTTGGAGGCGGTGCCGGAACCTGAGGATTCCTCTCCAGTGCTGACATGGATGTTGGGGTACTTCCTGAGTCTCCCCAGGGGAGTCAGTCCTCGTCTCGAGTGGGGGCATGCACGTGCCTTTCCTCCCGAGCTGTAGCAGCAGTGTCACGCTTTTCTTCCCGTGGATCAAGGGATCTGTGGCTTTCCCACGAGGCTTTCCCACAGGGCTGTCCCACGTGCCACCGTGGTGTGAGTCGTTCCTCGGCTTGAAAGTCGAGGCAGTGCAGGGAAAACAGGTTTCCCTGGAATGGACTGAGACATCTGGGGGACTCTGGGAATGGTGGCACGACCCTGGAGTTCCTCTCGCCATTCCTGGGGAGAGCGCCTCCTCTTGAGATGCGACGGGAATGCCGGGAATTCTTTCCCGACCATGCAGGGAAAGGATCCCTCCTCTCGAGCAAGAGGCGAAAACGGGGCTCCTCTGGATGAGGGCGGGACTCTCGTGCTTCCTCTCGAGTGGAGACGGGTATGTCGGGGAAATTCTTGAGCTGCAGCAAGCGTGTGAAGGGCCCTTTGGAAGTTCCAGAGGTTAGGTGTGATTAGCCTAGAGATGCCTCAGCGGAAATGGGCCTCATCTCACCTGGAGGGGAGAACCTCCTGGATTTTCTCGAGTTGTGGCAGGTGCTCTCGACTTACGACAGGGACCTCAGGAACCCGCTCTGGTGGCCTCAGGAAAGACCAGTCCCCATGCGAGTTGCTCGGGGACTCTCGGGATTCCTCTCCCATCGATCCCGGGGCCTAAGACCTTGTGTGGAGTCGGTTGCGGAACCTGAGGATTACTCTCCAGGGCTCGCATGGATCTTGGGGTACTTCTGGAGTCTCCCCAGGGGAGTCATTCCACGTCTCGAGTGGGGGCATGCACGTGCGCTTTCCTCCCCAGCTCTAGCAGCAGTGTCACGCTTCCCATCGAGTGGATCAAGGGATCTGTGGCTTTCCCTCGAGGCTTTGCCACAGGGCTGTCCCACATGCCACCGTGGTGTGAGTCGATCCTCGGCTTGAAAGTCGAGGCAGTGCAGGGAAAACAGGTTTCCCTGGAATGGACTGAGACATCTGGGGGACTCTGGGAATGGTGGCACGACCCTGGAGTTCCTCTCTCCTTCCCTGTGGAGAGCGCCTCCTCCAGAGATGCTATGGGTACGCCGGGAATTCTTTCCCGACCACGCAGGGAAAGGATCCCTCCTCTCGAGCTAGGAGGCGGACACGGGGCTCCTCTGGATGTGGGCGGGACTCTCGTGCTTCCTCTCGAGAGGAGACGGGTATGTCGGGGAATCTTCTTGAGTTGCAGCAAGGATGTGAAGGACCCTTTGTAAGTTACAGAGGTTAGGTGTGATTAGCCTGGAGACGCCTCAGTAGAAATGGGCCTCATCTCGCCTGGAGGGGAGAACCTCCTGGATTTTCTCGAGTTAGGGCAGGTGCTCTCGACTTACGACGGGGATCTCAGGGACCCGATCTGGGGGCCTCAGGAAAGGCCAGTCCCCTTTCGAGTTGCTCGGGGCCTCTTGGAATTCCTCTCCCGACGATGCCGGGGCCTAAGAACTTGTGTGGAGTCGGTTCCAGAACCTGAGGTTTCCTCTCCAGTGCTGACATGGATCTTGGGGTACTTCTGGAGTCTCCCCAGGGGAGTCAGTCCTCGTCTCGAGTGGGGGCATGCACCTGTGCTTTCCTCCCGAGGTGTAGCAGCAGTGTCATGGCCCGTCGCGTGGATCAAGGGATCAGTGGCTTTCCCTCGAGGCTTCCTCAAGAGGCTTTCCCATAAGGCTTTCCCACGTGGCTTTCCCACAGGGCTGTCCCACGTGCCACCGTGGTGTGAGTCTATCCTTGGCTGGAAAGTCGAGGCAGTGCAGGGAAAACAGGTTTCCCTGGAATGGACTGAGACATCTGGGGGACTCTGGGAATGGTGGCACCACCCTGGAGTTCCTCTCGCCTTTCCTGTGGAGAGCGCCTCCTCTTGAGAAGCGACGGGAACGCCGGGTATTCTTTCCCGACCACGAAAGGAAATGATCTCTCCTCTCGAGCTAGGAGGCGGAAACGGGGTTCCTCTGGATGTGAGCGGGACTCTCAGTGCTTCCTCTCAAGTGGAGACGGGTATGTCGGGGAACTTCTTGAGTTGCAGCAAGGGTGTGAATCACCCTTCGGAAGTTACAGAGGTTAGGTGTGATTAGCCTCGAGACACCTCAGCAGAAATGGGCCTCATCTCGCCACAGGGGAAACCACCTGGATTTTCTCTAGTTGCGGCAGGTGCTCTCGACTTACGACGGGGACCTCAGGGACCCGCTCTGGTGGCCTCAGGAAAGGCCAGTACCCATGTGAGTTGCTTCGGGGCCTCTCGGGATTCCTTCTCGCGTCGATGCGGGGCCTAAGATCCTTGTGTGGAGTCGGTGCCGGAACCTGAGGATTCCTCTCCAGTGCTGACATGGATCTTGGGCTACTTCTGGAGTCTCCCCAGGGGAGTCTTCCGTCGTCTCGAGTGGGGGCATGCACGTGCGCTTTCCTCCCGAGCTGAAGCAGCAGATTCACGCTTCCCTTCCCGTGGATCAAGGGATCTGTGGCTATCCCTCGAGGCTTTCCCACGAGGCTTTACCACGAGGCTTTCCCAAGAGTCTTTCCCACGAGGCTTTCCCACAGGGCTGTCCCACGTGCTACCGTGGTGTGAGTCGATCCTCGGCTTGAAAGTCGAGGCAGTGCAGGGAAAACAGGTTTCCCTGGAATGGACTGAGACATCTGGGGGACTCTGGGAATGGTGGCACGACCCTGGAGTTCCTCTCGCCTTTCCTGTGGAGAGCGCCTCCTCTTTAGATGCGATGGGAACGCCGGGAATTCTTTCCCGACACGCAGGGAAAGGATCCCTCCTCTCGAACTAGGAGGCGGAAACGGGGCTCCTCTGGATGTGGGTGGAATTCTCGTGCTTCCTCTCGAGTGGAGACGGATATGTCGGGAACCTCTTGAGTTGCAGCAAGGGTGTGAAGGACCCTTTGGAAGTTCCAGAGGTTAGGTGTGACTAGCCTCGAGACGCCTCAGCTGAAATGGGCCTCATCTCGCCTGGAGGGGAGAACCTCCTGGATTTTCTCGAGTTGCGGCAGGTGCTCTCGACTTACGACGGGGACCTCAGGGACCCGCTCTGGTGGCCTCACGAAAGGCCAGTCCCCATGCGAGTTGCTCGGGGGCCTCTTGGGATTCCTCTCCCGTCGATGCCGGGGCCTAAGATCTTGTGTGTAGTCGGTGCCGGAACCTGAGCATTCCTCTCCAGTGCTGACATGGATCCTGGGGTACTTCTGGAGTCTCCCCAGGGGAGTCAGTCCTCGTCTCGAGTGGGGGCATGCACGTGCGCTTTCCTCCCCAGCTGTTGCAGCAGTATCACGATTCCCTTCAAGTGGATCAAGGGATCTGTGGCTTTCCCTCGAGGCTTTCCCACGATGGCTTTCCCTACAGGGCTGTCCCACGTGCCACCGTGGTGTGAGTCGATCCTCGGCTTGAAAGTCGAGGCAGTGCAGGGAAAACAGGTTTCCCTGGAATGGACTGAGACATCTGGGGGACTCTGGGAATGGTGGCACGACCCTGGAGTTCCTCTCGCCTTTCCTGTGGAGAGCGCCTCCTCTTGAGATGCGACGGGAACGCCGGGAATTCTTTCCCGACCACGCAGGGAAAGGATCCCTCCTCTCGAGCTAGGAGGCGGAAACGGGGCTCCTCTGGATGTGGCGGGACTCTAGTGCTTCTTCTTCGTAGTGGAGACGGGTATGTCGGGGAACTTCTTGAGTTGCAGCAAGGGTGTGAAGGACCCTTTGGAAGTTCCAGAGGTTAGGTGTGATTAGCCTCGAGATACCTCAGCGGAAATGGGCCTCATCTCGCCTGGAGGGGAGAACCTCCTGGATTTTCTCGAGTTGCGGCAGGTGCTCTCGACTTACGACGGGGACCTCAGGGACCCGCTCTGGTGGCCTCAGGAAAGGCCAGTCCCGATGCGAGTTGCTCTGGGGCCTCTCGGGATTCCTCTCCCGTTCGATGCTGGGGCCTAAGACCTTGTGTGGAGTCGGTGCCGGAACCTGAGGATTCCTCTCCAGTGCTGACATGGATCTTGGGGTACTTCTGGAGTCTCCCCAGGGGAGTCAGTCCTCGTCTCGAGTGGGGGCATGCACGTGCGCTTTCCTTCCCGAGCTGTAGCAGCAGTGTCACGCTTCCCTTCGCGTGGATCAAGGGATCTGTGGCTTTCCCAGCTCCACGAGGCTTTCCCACGAGGCTTTCCCACAGGGCTGTCCCACGTGCCACCTGTGGTGTGAGTCGATCCTCGGCTTGAAAGTCGAGGCAGTGCAGGGAAAACAGGTTTCCCTGGAATGGACTGAGACATCTGGGGGACTCTGGGAATGGTGGCACGACCCTGGAGTTCCTCTCGCCTTTCCTGTGGAGAGCGCCTCCTCTTGAGATGCGACGGGAACGCCGGGAATTCTTTCGCCGACCACGCAGGGAAAGGATCCCTCCTCTCGAGCTAGGAGGCGGAAACGGGGCTCCTCTGGATGTGGGCGGGACTCTCGTGCTTCCTCTCGAGTGGAGACGGGTATGTCGGGGAACTTCTTGAGTTGCAGCAAGGGTGTGAAGGACCCTTTGGAAGTTCCAGATTTAGGTGTGATTAGCCTCGAGACGCCTCAGCGGAAATGGGCCTCATCTCGCCTGGAGGGGAGAACCTCCTGGATTTTCTCGAGTTGCGGCAGGTGCTCTCGACTTACGACGGGGACCTCAGGGACCCGCTCTGGTGGCCTCAGGAAAGGCCAGTCCCCATGCGAGTTGCTCGGGGGCCTCTCGGGATTCCTCTCCCGTCGATGCCGGGCCTAAGATCTTGTGTGGAGTCGGTGCCGGAACCTGAGCATTCCTCTCCAGTGCTGACATGGATCTTGGGGTACTTCTGGAGTCTCCCCAGGGGAGTCAGTCCTCGTCTCGAGTGGGGGCATGCACGTGCGCTTTCCTTCCGAGCTGTAGCAGCAGTGTCACGCTTCCCTTCGCGTGGATCAAGGGATCAGGGGCTTTCCCTCGAGGCTTTCCCACGAGGCTTTCCCACGAGGCTTTCCCACAGGGCTGTCCCACGTGCCACCGTGGTGTGAGTCGATCCTCGGCTTGAAAGTCGAGGCAGTGCAGGGAAAACAGGTTTCCCTGGAATGGACTGAGACATCTGGGGGACTCTGGGAATGGTGGCACGACCCTGGAGTTCCTCTCGTCCTTTCCTGTGGAGAGCGTCCTCCTCTTGAGATGCGATGGGAACGCCGGGAATTCTTTCCCGAACACGCAGGGAAAGGATCCCTCCTCTCGAGCTAGGAGGCAGAAACAGGGCTCCTCTGGATGTGGGTCGGACTCTCGTGCTTCCTCTCGAGTGGAGACGGGTATGTCGGGGAACTTCTTGAGTTGCAGCAAGGGTGTGAAGGACCCTTTGGAAGTTCCAGAGGTTAGGTGTGATTAGCCTCGAGACGCCTCAGCGGAAATGGGCCTCATCTCGCCTGGAGGGGAGAACCTCCTGGATTTTCTCGAGTTGCGGCAGGTGCTCTCGACTTACGACGGGGACCTCAAGGACCCGCTCTGGTGGCCTCAGGAAAGGCCAGTCCCCATGCGAGTTGCTCGGGGCCTCTCGGGATTCCTCTCCCGTCGATGCTCGGGCCTAAGATCTTGTGTGGAGTCGGTGCCGGAACCTGAGGATTCCTCTCCAGTGCTGACATGGATCTTGGGGTACTTCTGGAGTCTCCCCAGGGAGTCAGTCCTCGTCTCGAGTGGGGGCATGCACGTGCGCTTTCCTTCCCGAGCTGTAGCAGCAGTGTCACGCTTCCCTTCTGGTGGATCAAGGGATCATGGGCTTTCCCTCGAGGCTTTCCCACGAGGCTTTCCCACGAGGCTTTCCCACAGGGCTGTCCCACGTGCCACCGTGGTGTGAGTCGATCCTCGGCTTGAAAGTCGAGGCAGTGCAGGGAAAACAGGTTTCCCTGGAATGGACTGGAGACATCTGGGGGACTCTGGGAATGGTGGCACGACCCTGGAGTTCCTCTCGCCTTTCCTGTGGAGAGCGCCTCCTCTTGAGATGCGACGGGAACGCCAGGGAATTCTTTCCCGACCACAGCAGGGAAAGGATCCCTCCTCTCGAGCTAGGAGGCGGAAACTGGGCTCCTCTGGATGTGGCGGGACTCTCGTGCTTCCTCTTGAGTGGAGACGGGTATGTCGGGGAACTTCTTGAGTTGCAGCAAGGGTGTGAAGGACCCTTTGGAAGTTCCAGAGGTTAAGGTGTGATTAGCCTCGAGACGCCTCAGGGCGAAATGGGCCTCATCTCGCCTGGAGGGGAGAACCTCCTGGATTTTCTCGAGTTGGCGGCAGGTGCTCTCGACTTACGACGGGGACCTCAGGGACCCGCTCTGGTGGCCTCAGGAAAGGCCAGTCCCCATAGCGAGTTGCTCGGGGCCTCTCGGGATTCCTCTCCCTCGATCCGGGGCCTAAGACCTTGTGTGGAGTCGGTGCCGGAACCTGAGGATTCCTCTCCAGTGCTGACATGGATCTTGGGCTACTTCTGGAGTCTCCCCAGGGGAGTCAGTCCTCGTCTCGAGTGGGGGCATGCACAGTGCGCTTTACCTTCCGAGCTGTAGCAGCAGTGTCACGCTTCCCTTCGCTTGGATCAAGGGATCTGTGGCTTTCCCTCGAGGCTTTCCCATCGAGGCTTTCCCACGAGGCTTTCCCACAGGGCTGTCCCACGTGCCACCATGGTGTGAGTCGATCCTCGGCTTGAAAGTCGAGGCAGTGCAGGGAAAACAGGTTTCCCTGGAATGGACTGGAGACATCTGGGGGACTCTGGGAATGGTGGCACTGACCCTGGAGTTCCTCTCGGCTTTTCCTGTGGAGAGCGCCTCCTCTTGAGATGCGACGGGAACCGCCGGGAATTCTTTCCGACGACGCAGGGAAAGGATCCCTCCTTCTCGAGCTAGGAGGCGGAAACGGGGCTCCTCTGGATGTGAGGCGGGACTCTCGTGCTTCCTCTTCGAGTGGAGACGGGTATGTCGGGGAACTTCTTGAGTTGCAGCAAGGGTGTGAAGGACCCTTTGGAAGTTCCAGAGTTTAGATGTGATTAGCCTGAGACGCCTCAGAGGAAATGGGCCTCATCTCGCCTGGAGGGGAGAACCTCCTGGATTTTCTCGAGTTGGTGGCAGGTGCTCTCCGACTTTACGACGGGGACCTCAGGGACCCGCTCTGGTGGCCTCAGGAAAGGCCAGTCCCCATGCGAGTTGCTTGGGGGCCTCTCGGGATTCCTCTCCCTTCGATGCCTGGGCCTAAGATCTTGTGAGGAGTCAGGTGCCATGAACCTGAGAATTCCTCTCCAGTGCTGACATGGATCTTGGGGTACTTCTGAAGTCTCCCCAGTGGAGTCAGTCCTCGTCTCGAGTGGGGGCATGCACGTGCGCTTTCCTCCCGAGCTGTAGCAGCAGTGTCACGCTTCCGCTTCGCGTGGATCAAGGGATCAGGGGCTTTCCCTCGAGGCTTTCCCACGAGGCTTTCCCACGAGGCTTTCCCACAGGGCTGATCCCACGTGCCACCGTGCTGTGAGTCGATCCTCGGCTTGAAAGTCGAGGCAGTGCAGGGAAAACAGGTTTCCCTGGAATGGACTGAAACTTCTGGGGGACTCTGGGAATGGTGGCACGACCCTGGATTTCCTCTCTCCTTTCCTATGGAGAGCGCCTCCTCTTGAGATGCGATGGGAAAGCCGGGAATTCTTTCCCGACCACGGAGGGAAAGGATCCCTCCTCTCGAGCTAGGAGGCGGAAACGGGGCTCCTCTGGATGTGGGCGGGACTCTCGTGCTTCCTCTCGAGTGGAGACGGGTATGTCGGGGAACTTCTTGAGTTGCAGCTAGGGTGTGAAGGACCCTTTGGAAGTTCCAGAGGTTAGGTGTGATTAGCCTTGAGACACTTCTGCCGAAATGGGCCACATCTCGCCTGGAGGGGAGAACCTCCTGGATTTTCTCGAGTTGCGGCAGGTGTCTCTCGACTTACGACAGGGACCACAGCGACCCGCTCTGGTGGCCTCAGGAAAGGCCAGTTCCCATGGGAGTTGCTCGGGGGCCTCTCGGGATTCCTCTCCCGTCGATGTCGGGTCCTAAGACTCTTGTGTGGAGTCGGTGCCGGAACCTGAGGATTCCTCTCCAGTGCTGACATGGATCTTGGGGTTCTTCTGGAGTCTCCCCAGGGAAGTCGGTCCTCGTCTCGAGTGGAGGCATGCACGTGCGCTTTCCTCCCAACGTGTAGCAGCAGTGTGGCGCTTCCCTTCACGTGGATCAAGGGATCTGTGGCTTTCCCTCGAGGCTTTCCAACGAGGCTTTCCCACGAGGCTTTACCACAGGGCTGTCCCACGTGCCACCGTGGTGTGAGTCGATCCTCGGCTTGAAAGTCGAGGCAGTGCAGGGAAAACAGGTTTCCCTGGAATGGACTGAGACATCTGGGGGACTCTGGGAATGGTGGCACGACCCTGGAGTTCCTCTCGCATTTCCTGTGGAGAACCCCTCCTATTGAGATGCGTCGGGAACGCCGGGAATTCTTTCCCGACCACGCAGGGAAAGGATCCCTCCTCTCGAGCTAGGAGGCGGAAACGGGGCTCCTCTGGATGTGGGCGAGACTCTCCGTGCTTGCTCTCGAGTGGAGACTGGTATGTCGGGGAACTTCTTGAGTTGCAGCAAGGGTGTGAAGGACCCT
The DNA here is from genome assembly GCF_001704415.2 of Capra hircus. Lineage (NCBI taxonomy): Eukaryota > Metazoa > Chordata > Mammalia > Artiodactyla > Bovidae > Capra > Capra hircus. The sequence goes on from NW_017212230.1 coordinate 13,046, forward strand.
TTGGAAGTTCCAGAGGTTAGATGTGATTAGCCTCGAGACGCCTCAGCGGCAAATGGGCCTCATCTCGCCTGGAGGGGAGAACCTCCTGGATTTTCTCGAGTTGCGGCAGGTCCTCTCGACTTACGACGTGGACCGCAGGGACCCGCTCTGGTGGCCTCAGGAAAGGCCAGTCCCCTTGCGATTGCTCGGGGGCCTCTGAGGATGCCTCTCCAGTCGATGCTGGGCCTAAGACCTTGTGTGGAGTCGGTGCCGGAACCTGAGGATTCCTCTCCAGTGCTGACATGGATCCTGGGGTACTTCTGGAGTCTCCCCAGGGGAGTCAGTCCTCGTCTCGAGTGGTGGCATGCACGTGCACTTTCCTTCCGAGCTGTAGCAGCAGTGTCGGGATTCCCTTTGCGTGGATCAAGGGATCAGGGGCTTTCATCGAGGCTTTCCCACGAGGCTTTCCCACAGGGCTGTCCCACGTGCCACCGTTGTGTGAGTCGATCCTCGGCTTGAAAGTCGAGGCAGTGCAGGGAAAACAGCTTTCCCTGGAATGGACTGAGACATCTGGGGGACTCTGGGAATGGTGGCACGACCCTGGAGTTCCTCTCGACTTTCCATGTGGAGAGCGCCTCCTCTTGAGATGCGATCGGGAATGCCGGGAATTCTTTCCTGACCACGCAGGGAAAGGATCCCTCTTCTCGATATAGGAGGCGGAAATGGGGCTCCTCTTTATGTGGGCGGGACTCTCGTAGCTTCCTCTCTAGTGGAGACGGGTATGTCGGGGAACGTCTTGAGTTGCAGCAAGGGTGTGAGGGACCCTTTGGAAAGTTCCAGAGGTTAGGTGTGATTAGCATCGAGACGCCTCAGCGGAAATGGGCCTCATCTCGCCTGGAGGGGAGAACCTCCTGGATTTTCTCGAGTTGCGGCAGGTGCTCTCGACTTACGACGGGGACCTCAGGGACCCGCTCTGGTGGCCACAGGAAAGGCCAGTCCCCATGCGAGTTGCTCGGAGGCCTCTCGGGATTCACTCTCCCGTCGATGCTGGGCCTAAGACCTTGTGTGGAGTCAGTGCCGGAACGCTGAGGATTCCTCTTCCAGTGCTGACATGGATCTTTGGTGTACTTCTGGAGTCTCCCCAGGGAAGTCAGTCCTCGTCTCGAGTGGGGGCATGCACGTGCGCTTTCCTTCCGAGCTGTAGCAGCAGTGTCGCGCTTCCCTTCTGGTGGATCAAGGGATCAGGGGCTTTCCCTCGAGGCTTTCGACGAGGCTTTCCCACGAGGCTTTCCCACAGGGCTGTCCCACGTGCCACCGTGGTGTGAGTCGATCCTCGGCTTGAAAGTCGAGGCAGTGCAGGGAAAACAGGTTTCCCTGGAATGGACTGAGACATCTGGGGGACTCTGGGAATGGTGGCACGACCCTGGAGTTTCCTCTCGCCTTTCCTGTGGAGAGCGCCTCCTCTTGAGATGCGACGGGAACGCCGGGAATTCTTTCCCGACCACGCAGGGAAAGGATCCCTCCTCTCGTAGCTAGGAGGCAGAAACTGGGGCTCCTCTGGATGTGGGCGGGACTCTCCGTGCTTCCTCTCGAGTGGAGACGGGTATGTCGGGGAACTTCTTGAGTTGCAGCAAGGGTGTGAAGGACCCTTTGGAACTTCCAGAGGTTAGGTGTGATAGCCTCGAGACGCCTCAGCCGAAATGGGCCTCATCTCGCCTGGAGGGGAGAACCTCCTGGATTTTCTCGAGTTGCGGCAGGTGCTCTCGACTTACGACGGGGACCTCAGGACCCGCTCTGGTGGCCTCAGGAAAGGCCAGTCCCCATGCGAGTTGCTCGGGGCCTCTCGGGATTCATCTCCCGTCGATGCGTTGGGCCTAAGACCTTGTGTGGAGTCAGTTGCCGGAACTGAGGATTCCTCTTCCAGTGCTGACATGGTATTTGGTGTTACTTCTGGAGTATCCCCAGGGAAGTCAGTCCTCGTCTCGAGTGGGGGCATGCACGTGCGCTTTCCTTCCCGAGCTGTAGCAGCATGTGTTGCGCTTCCCTTCTGCGTGGATCAACGGATCAGGGGCTTTCCCTCGAGGCTTTCCAACGAGGCTCTCCCACGAGGCTTTCCCACAGGGCTGTCCCACGTGCCACCGTGGTGTGAGTCGATCGTCGGCTTGAAAGTCGAGGCAGTGACAGGGAAAACAGGTTTCCCTGGAATGGACGGAGACATCTGGGGGACTCTGGGAATGGTGGTACGACCCTGGAGTTCCTCTCGCCTTTCCTGTGGAGAGCGCCTCCTCTTGAGATGCGACGGGAACGCAGGGAATTCTTTTCCCGACCACACAGGGAAAGGATCCCTCCTCTCTAGCTAGCAGGCAGGAAACTGGGGCTCCTCTGGATGTGGGCGGGACTCTCGTGCTTCTTCTCGAGTGGAGACTGGTATGTCGGGGAACTTTCTGAGTTGCAGAAGGGTGTGAAGACCCTTTGGAAAGTTCCAAGAGGTTAAGATGTGATAGCCTCGAGACGCTCTAGCGGAAATGGCCTCATCTCGCTGGAGGGGAAGAACACTCCTGGATTTTTCTGAGTTGCGGCAGGTGGCCTTCGACTTACGAACTGGGACCTGCAGGAACCGCTCTTGGTGGCCTCAGGAAAGGCCAGTCCCCGATGCAGTTGCTCGGGGCCTCTCGGGATTCACTCTCCGTCGATGGCGGGCCTAAGAACTTGTTGTGGAGTAGGTGCGGAACATGACGAGGATCCTCTCCAGTGCTGACATGGATCTTGGGGTACTTCTGGAGTCCTCCCCCAGGGGAGTCAGTCCTCGTCTCGAGGGGGCATGCACGTGCGCTTTCCTTCCGAGCTGTAGCAGAGTAGGTCGCGTCCCTTCTGCGTGGAATCAAGGGATCTGTGGCTTTTCGCTCACGAGGCTTTCCCACGAGGGCTGTCCCACGTGGCCACCGTGGTGTGAGTCGATCCTCGCTGCTTGAAGTCGAGGCAGTGCAGGGAAAACAGGTTTTCCTGGAATGGACTGAGACAAATCTGGGGGACTCTGGGAATGGTGGCCACCCTGGAGTTCCTCTCGCTTTCTGCTGGAGAGCGCCTCTCTCTTGAGATGCGACGGGAATCGCCGGGAATATCTTTCCCGACCAACGCAGGGAAAGGATGCCTCCTCTCCAACATAGGAGGCGGAAACGGGGCTCCTCTGGTATGTGGGCGGACTCTCGTGCTTCCTCTCGTGTGGAGACGGGTATGTCGGGAATCTTCTTGAGTTGCAGCAAGGTGTGAAGGACCCTTTGGAAGTTCCAGAAGTTACGGTGTGATTAGCCTCGAGACCACCTCAGCGGAATGGGCCTCATCTCGGCCTGGAGGGGAGAACCTCCTGGATTTCTCATTGGGCAGGTTGCTCTCGACTTACGACGGGGACCTCAGGGACCGCCGCTGGTGCCTCAGGAAAGGCCAGTCCCCATGCGAGTTGCTCGGGGGCCTCCGCGGATTCCTCTCCGTCGATGCCGGGGCCTAAGATCTTGTGTGGTGGTGCCGTGAACCTGAGGAATTCTCTCCAGTGCTGACATGGATCTTGGGTGCTCACTTCTGGAGTCTCCCAAGGGGAGTCAGTCCTGCGTCTCGAGAGGGGGCATGCACGTGCGCTTTCCTTCCGAGGCTGTAGCCGCAGTGTCCGCCTTCGCTTCGCGTGGATAAAGGGATCAGGGGCTTTCCTCGAGGCTTTCAAACGAGTCCTTCCCCCACGACGAGGCTTTCCCCACAGGGCTGTCCCAAGTGCCACGTGGGTGTGAGTTCGATCCTACGGCTTGAAAG
>NW_017212231.1:0-16821 GCF_001704415.2 Capra hircus
GACGGGAACGCCGGAATTCTTCCGCGAACACGCAGAGAAAGGATCCTCCTCTCGAGCTAGGAGGCAGAAACGGGTCTCTTCTGGATGGGCGGTCGCGAGTGGACGGGTAGTCGGGGAACTTCTTGAGTGCAGCAAGATTGGAAGGACCCTTTGGAATTTCCAGAGGTTAGTGTGATTAGCCTCGAGACGCCTCAGCGGAAATGGGCCTCATCTCGCCTGGAGGGACGAACCTCCTGGATTTTCTCGAGTTGCGGCAGGTGCTCTCGACTTCAGACGGGGACCTCAGGGACCCGCTCTCGAGGCCTCAGGAAAGGCCAGTACCTATGCCAGTTGCTCGCGAGCCTCTCGGGATTCCTCTCCCGTCGATGCTGGTCCCTAAGACCTTGTGGGGAGTCGGTGCCCGAACCTGAGGATTCCTCTCCAGTGCTGACACGGATCTTGGGGTACTTCTGGAGTATCCCCTGGGGAGTCAGTCCTCGTCTCGAGTGGGGGCATGGACGTGCGATTTCCTCCCGAGCTGTAGCAGCAGTGTCATGCTTCCCTTCGCGTGGATCAAGGGATCTGTGGTTTTGCCTCAAGGCTTTCCACTAGGCTTTCCCACGAGGCTTTCCCACAGGGCTGTCCCACGTGCCACCGTGGTGTGAGTTCGATCCTCGGCTTGAAAGTCGAGGCAGTGCAGGGAAAACAGGTTTCCCTGGAATGGACTGAGACATCTGGGTGACTCTGGGAATGGTGGCCCGACCCTAGGAGTTCCTCTCGCCTTTCCTGATGGAGAGAGCCTCCTCTTGAGATGCGACTGGGAACGCCGGGAATTCTTTCCCGACCACGCAGGGAAAGGTTCCCTCCTCTCGAGCTATGAGGCGGAAACGGGGCTCCTCTGGATGTGGGCAGAACTCTCGTGCTTCCTCTCGAGTCGAGACGGGTATGTTCGGGAACTTCTTGAGTTGCAGCAAGGGTGTGAAGGACCCTTTGGAATTTCCAGAGGTTAGATGTGACTAGCCTCAAGATGCCTCAGCGGAAATGGGCCTCATATAGCCTGGAGGGGAGAACCTCCTGGATTTTCTCGAGTTGCGGCAGGTGCTCTTGATTTACGACGGGGACCCCTGGGACCCGCTCTGGTGGCCTCAGGAAAGGCCAGTCCCAATGCGAGTTGCTCGGGGCCTCTCGGGATTCCTCTCCCATCGATGCTGGGGCCTAAGACCTTGTGTGGACTCAGTGACGGCAACCTGAGGATTCCTCTCCATTGCTGACATGGATCTTGGGGTACTTCTGGAGTCTCCCCAGGGGAGTCAGTACGCGTCTCGAGTGGGGGCATGCACGTGCGCTTTCCTCCCGAGCTGTAGTAGCAGTGTCTCCTTCCCTCGCGAGGATCAAGAGATCATGGGGATTTCCCTCGAGGCTTTCCCACGAGGCTTTCCCACGAGGCTTTCTCACAAGGCTCTCCCACGTGCCACCGTGGTGTGAGTCCATCCTCGGCTTGAAAGTCGAGGCAGTGCAGGAAAACTGGTTTTCCCTGGAATGGACGGAGACATCTGGTTGCCTCTGGGAATGGTGGCACGACACTGGAGTTCCTCTCGCCTTTCCTGTGGAGAGCGCCTCCTCTTGAGATTCGACGGGAACGCCGGGAATTCTTTCCGGACGACGCAGGGAAAGGATCCCTCCTCTCAAGCTAGGAGGCGGAAACGGGGCTCCTCTGGATGTGGGCGGGACTCTCGTGCTTCCTCTCGAGCGGAGACGGGTATGTCGGGGAACTTCTTGAGTTGCAGCAAGGGTGTGAAGGACCTTTGGAAGTTCCAGAGGTTAGGTGTGAGTAGCCTCGAGACGCCTCAGCGGAAATGGCCTCATCTCGCCTGGAGGGGAGAACCTCCTGGATTTTCTCGAGTTGCGGCAGTTGCTCTCGACTTACGACGGGGACCTCAGGGACCCGCTCTGGTGGCCTCAGGAAAGGACCAGTCCCCATGCGAGTTGCTCGGGGCCTCTCGGGATTCCTCTCCTGTCGATGCTGGGGCCTAAGACCTTGTGTGGAGTCAGTGCTGGAACCTGAGCATTCCTCTCCAGTGCTGTCATGGATCTTGGGGTACTTCTGGAGTCTCCCGAGGGGAGTCAGTCCTCCTCTCGAGTGGGGGCATGCACGTGTGCTTTCCTCCTTAGCTGAAGCAGCAGTGTCACGCTTCCCTATGCTTGGATCAAGGGATCTGTGCCTTTCCCTCGAGGCTTTCCCACGAGGCTTTCCCACGAGGCTTTCCCACGAGGCTTTCCCACGAGGCTTTCCATGAGGCTTTCCCACAGGGCTGTCCCACGTGCCACCGTGGTGTGAGTCGATTCTCGGTTTGAAAGTCGAGGCAGTGAAGGGAAGACAGGTTTCCCTGGAATGGACTGAGAGATCCAGGGGACTCTGGGAATGGTGGCACGACCCTGGAGTTCCTCTCACCTTTCCTGTGGAGCGCGACTCCTCTTGAGATGTGACGGGAACATCGGGAATTCTATCCCGACCACGCAGGGAAAGGATCCCTCCTCTTGAGCTAGAAGGCGGAAACGGGGCTTCTCTCGATGTGTGCGGGACTCTCGTGCTTCCTCTCGAGTGGAGACGGGTATGTCGGGGAACTTCTTGAGTTGCAGTAAGGGTGTGAAGGACCCTTTGGAAGTTCCACAGGTTAAGGTGTGATTAGCCTCGAGATACCTCAGCGGAAATGGGACTCAGCTCACCTGGAGGGGAGAACCTCCTGGATTTTCTCGAGTTGCGGCAGGTGCTCTCGACTTACGACGGGGACCTCAGGGATCCGCTGTGGTGGCCTCAGGAAAGGCCAGTCCCATGTGAGTAGCTTGGGGCCTCTCGGTATTCCTCTCCCGTCGATGCCGGGGCCTAAGACCTTGTGTGGAGTAGGTGCCGGAACCTGAGGATTCCTCTCCAGTGCTGACATGGATCTTGGGGTACGTCTGGAGTCGCCCCAGGGGAGTCAGTCCTCGTCTCGAGTGGGGGCATGTACGTGCGCTTTCCTCCCGAGATGTAGCAGCAGTGTCATGCTTCCCTTCGCGTGGATCAAGGGATCTGGCAACTTTCCCTCGAGGCTTTCCCACGAGGCTTTCCCTCGAAGCTTTCCCACAGGGCTGTCCCACGTGCCACCGTGGTGTGAGTCGATCCTCGGCTTGAAAGTCGAGGCAGTGCAGGGAAAACAGGTTTCCCTGGAATGGACTGAGACATCTGGGGGACTCTGGGAATGGTGGCACGACCCTGGAGTTCCTCTCGCCTTTCCTGTGGAGAGCGCCTCCTCTTGAGATGCGACGGGAACGCCGGGAATTCTTTCCCGACCACGCAGGGAAAGTATCCCTGCCCTCGAGCTATGAGACGCAAACGGGGCTCCTCCTGGATGAGGGCGGGACTCTCGTGCTTCCTCTCCGAGTGGAGACGGGTATGTTGAGGAACTTCTTGAGTTGCAGCAAGGGTGTGAAGGACCCTTTGGAAAGTTCAAGAGGTTAGCTGTGATTAGCCTCGAGATGCCTCAGCGGAAATGGGCCTAATCTCGCCTGGAAGGGAGAACCTCCTGGATTTTCTCTAGTTGCGGCAGGTGCTCTCGACTTACGACGGGGACCTCTGGGACCCTCTCTGGTGGCCTCAGGAAAGGCCAGTCCCCATGCTAGTTGCATGGGGCCACTCGGGATTCCTCTCCCGTCGATGCTGGGGCCTAAGACCTTGTGTAGAGTCGGTGCAGGAACCGGAGAATTCCACTCCAGTGCTGACATGGTTCCTGGGGTAATTTTGGAGTCTCCCTAAGGGAGTCAGTCCTCGTCTCGAGTTGGGGCATGCACGTGCGCTTTCCTCCCGAGCTGTAGCTGTAGTGTCACGCTTCCCTTCGCGTGGATGAAGGAATCTGTGGCTTTCCCCCGAGTCTTTCCCACGAGGCTTTCCCACGAGGCTTTCCCAAATGTCTGTCCAACGTGCCACCGTGGTGTGAGTCATTCCTCGGCTTGAAAGTCGAGGCAGTGAAAGGAAAACACGTTTCCCTGGAGTGGACTGAGACATCTGGGGGACTCTGGGAATCGTTGCACGACCCTGGAGTTCCTCTCGCCTTTCCTGTGGAGAGCGCCCCCTCTTGAGCTGCGATGGGAAGGCCAGGAATTCTTTCCTGAACACGCAGGGAAAGGAACCCTCCTCTCGAGCTAGGAGGTGGAAACGGGGCTCCTCTGGATGTGGGCGGGACTCTCTTGCTTCCTCTCGAGTCGAGACGGGTATGTCGGGGAACTTCTTGAGTTGCAGCAAGGGTGTGAAGGACCCTTTGAAAGTTCCAGAGGTTAGGTGTGATTAGCCTCGAGAAGCCTCAGCGGAAATGGGCCTCATCTCGCCTGGAGGGGAGAACCTCCTGGATTTTCTCGAGTTGCGGCAGGTGCTCTCGACTTACGACGGGAACCTCAGGGACATGATCTGGTGGCCTCAGGAAAGGCCAGTCCCCATGCGAGTTGCTCGGGGGCCTCTCGGTATTCCTCTCCCATCGATGCCGCGGCCTAAGACCTTGTGTGGAGTCGGTGCCGGAACCTGAGGATTCCTCTCCAGTGTTGACATGGATCTTGGGGTACTTCCTGAGTCTCCCCTGTGGAGTCAGTCCTCGTCTCGAGTGGGGGTCATGCACGTGCGCTTTCCTCCCCAGCTGTAGCAGCAGTGTCACGCTTCCCTTGGCGTGGATCAAGGGATCTGTGGCTTTCCCTCGAGGCTTTCCCACGATGCTTTCCCACGAGGCTTTCCCACAAGGCTGCCCACGTGCCACCGTGTTGTGAGTCGATCCTCGGCTTGAAAGTCGAGGCAGTGCAGGGAAAACAGGTTTCCCTGGAATGGACTGAGACATCTGGGGGACTCTGGGAATGGTGGCACGACCGTGGAGTTCCTCTCGCCTTTCCTGTGGAGAGCGCCTCCTCTTGAGATGCGACGGAAATGCCGGGAATTCTTTCCCGACCACGCAGGGGAATGATCCCTCCTCTCGAGCTAGAAGGCGGAAACGGGGCTCCTCTGGATGAGGGCGGGACTCTCGTGATTCCTCTCGAGTGGAGACGGGTATGTCGGGGAACTTCTTGAGTTGCAGCAAGGGTTTAAAGACCCTTTGCAAGTTCCAGAAGTTAGGTGTGATTAGCCTCGAGATGCCTCAGGGGAAATGGGCCTCATCTCGCCTGGAGGGGAGAACCTCCTGGATTTTCTCGAGTTGTGGCAGGTGCTCTCGACTTACGACGGGGACCTCACGGACCCGCTCCGGTGGCCTCAGGAAAGGCCAGTCCCCAAGCGAGTTGCTCGGGGGCCTCTCCGTATTCCTCTCCCGTCGATGCCGGGGCCTAAGACCTTGTGTGGAGTAGGTGCCGGAACCTGAGGTTTCCTCTCCAGTGCTGACATGGATCTTGGGGTACGGCTGGAGTCGCCCCAGGGGAGTCAGTCCTCGTCTCAAGTGGGGGCATGCACGTGCGCTTTCCTCCCGAGATGTAGCAGCAGTGTCATGCTTCCCTTCGCGTGGATCAAGGGATCTGCAACTTTCCCTCGAGGCTTTCCCACGAGGCTTTCCCTCGAGGCTTTCCCACAGGGCTGTCCCACGTGCCACCTTGGTGTGAGTCGATCCTCGGCTTGAAAGTCGAGGCAGTGCAGGGAAAACAGGTTTCCCTGGAATGGACTGAGACATCTGGGGGACTCTGGGAATGGTGGCACGACCCTGGAGTTCCTCTCGCCTTTCCTGTGGAGAGCACCTCCTCTTGAGATGCGACGGGAACGCCGGGATTTCTTTCCCAACCACGCAGGGAAATATCCCTGCTCTCGAGCTATGAGGCGGAAACGGGGCTCCTCTGGATGTGGGCCGGACTCTCGTGCTTCCTTTCGAGTGGAGACGGGTATGTCGGGGAACTTCTTGAGTTGCAGCAAGGGTGTGAAGGACCCTTTGGAAATTCCAGAGTGTTCGGTGTGATTAGCCTCGAGACGCCTCACCGGAAATGGGCCTCATCTCGCCTGGAAGGGAGAACCTCCTGGATTTTCTCTAGTTGCGGCAGGTGCTCTCGACTTACGACGAGGACCTCTGGGACCCGCTCTGGTGGCCTCAGGAAAGGCCAGTCCCCATGCTAGTTGCATGGGGCCTCTCGGGATTCCTCTCCCGTCGATGCTGGGGCCTAAGACCTTGTGTAGAGTCGGTGCAGGAACCGGAGGATTCCACTCCAGTGCTGACATGGTTCCTGGGGTACTTTTGGAGTCTCCCTAAGGGAGTCAGTCCTCGTCTCGAGTTGGGGCATGCACGTGCACTTTCCTCCCGAGCTGTAGCTGTAGTGTCACGCTTCCCTTCGCGTGGATGAAGGAATCTGTGGCTTTCCCCGAGTCTTTCCCACCAGGCTTTCCCACGAGGCTTTCCCAAATGGCTGTCCAACGTGCCACCGTGGTGTGAGTCATTCCTCGGCTTGAAAGTCGAGGCAGTGCAAGGAAAACACGTTTCCCTGGAGTGGACTGAGACATCTGGGGGACTCTGGGAATCGTGGCACGACCCTGGAGTTCCTCTCGCCTTTCCTGTAGAGAGCGCCCCCTCTTGAGCTGCGATGGGAAGGCCAGGAATTCTTTCCATGAACACGCAGGGAAAGGAACCCTCCTCTCGAGCTAGGAGGCGGAAACGGGGCTCCTCTGGATGTGGGCGGGACTCTCGTGCTTCCTCTCGAGTCGAGACGGGTATGTCGGGGAACTTCTTTGAGTTGCAGCAAGGTTGTGAAGGACCCTTTGAAAGTTCCAGAGGTTAGGTGTGATTAGCCTCGAGAAGCCTCAGCCGAAATGGGCCTCATCTCGCCTGGAGGGGAGAACCTCCTGGATTTTCTCGAGTTGCGGCAGGTGCTCTCGACTTACGGCGGGAACCTCAGGGACATGATCTGGTGGTCTCAGGAAAGGCCAGTCCCCATGCGAGTTGCGCGGGGGCCTCTCGGTATTCCTCTCCCATCGATGCCGCGGCCTAAGACCTTGTGTGGAGTCGGTGCCGGAACCTGAGGATTCCTCTCCAGTGTTGACATGGATCTTGGGGTACTTCCTGAGTCTCCCCTGTGGAGTCAGTCCTCGTCTCGAGTGGGGTCATGCACGTGCGCTTTCCTCCCAGCTGTAGCAGCAGTGTCACGCTTCCCTTGGCGTGGATCAAGGATCTGTGGCTTTCCCTCGAGGCTTTCCCACGATGCTTTCCCACGAGGCTTTCCCACAAGGCTGCCCACGTGCCACCGTGGTGTGAGTCGATCCTCGGCTTGAAAGTCGAGGCAGTGCAGGGAAAACAGGTTTCCCTGGAATGGACTGAGACATCTGGGGGACTCTGGGAATGGTGGCACGACCCTGGAGTTCCTCTCGCCTTTCCTGTGGAGAGTGTCTCCTCTTGAGATGCGACGGAAATGCCGGGAATTCTTTCCCGACCACGCAGGGAAAGGATCCCTCCTCTCGAGCTAGGAGGCGGAAACGGGGCTCCTCTGGATGACGGCGGGACTCTCGTGATTCCTCTCGAGTGGAGACGGGTATGTCGGGGAAATGCTTGAGTTGCAGCAAGGGTGTGAAAGACCCTTTGTAAGTTCCAGACGTTAGGTGTGATTAGCCTCGAGATGCCTCTGGGGAAATGGGCCTCATCTCGCCTGGAGGGGAGAACCTCCTGGATTTTCTCGAGTTGCGGGAGGTGCTCTCGACTTACGACGGGGACCTCACGGACCCGCTCTGGTGGCCTCAGGAAAGGCCAGTCCCGAAGCGAGTTGTTCGGGGGCCTCTCGGGATTCCTCTCCCGTCGATGCCGGGGCCTAAGACCTTGTGTGGAGTAGGTGCCGGAACCTGAGGATTCCTCTCCAGTGCTGACATGGATCTTGGGGTACGTCTGGAGTCGCCCCAGAGGAGTCAGTCCTCGTCTCGAGTGGGGGCATGCACGTGCGCTTTCCTCCCGAGATGTAGCAGCAGTGTCATGCTTCCCTTCGCGTGGATCAAGTGATCTGCAACTTTCCCTCGAGGCTTTCCCACGAGGCTTTCCCTCGAGGCTTTCCCACAGGGCTGTCCCACGTGCCACCGTGGTGTGAGTCTATCCTCGTCTTGAAAGTGGAGGCAGTGCAGGGAATACAGGTTTCCCTGGAATGGACTGAGACATCTGGGGGACTCTGGGAATGGTGGCACGACCCTGGAGTTCCTCTCTCCTTTCCTTTGGAGAGCGCCTCCCCTTGAGATGCGACGGAAATGCCGGGAATTCTTTCCTGACCACGCAGGGAAAGGATCCCTCCCCTCGAGCTAGGAGGCGGAAACGGGGCTCCTCTGGATGTGGGCGGGACTCTCGTGCTTCTTTCGAGTGGAGTCGGGTATGTCGGGGAACTTCTTGAGTTGCAGCAAGGGTGTGAAGGACCCTTTGGAAGTTCCAGAGGTTAGGTGTGATTAGCCTCGAGACGCCTCAGCGGAAATGGGCCTCATCTCGCCTGGAGGGGAGAACCTCCTGGATTTTCTCGAGTTGTGGCAGGTGCTCTCGACTTACGACGGGGACCTCAGGGACCCGCTCTGGTGGCCTCAGGAAAGGCCAGTCCGCATGCGAGTTGCTCGGGGGCCTCTCGGGATTCCTCTCCCGTCGATGCCGGGGCCTAAGACTGCCGGGAGCCAGTGTGAGGTAGCCCGCCCGTGACAAGGTTATGAGGAAGGAAGCTGACATACGCAAGGCGTGCTCAGACTTCAGGGATCCCTCTTGAAATTTTTAAGCACGTACCCCAACAAAAATCTGCCGGTTTTTGTGCTCTGCTTTTTCACTCTTCTGACCTTTTCTGGAAAAAGTCAATTCAGGCCGTTAGTCTTCTGCATTTGAAAGAGTGTTTCAATCCAAAAACCCTCTGATTTCTTTCTAGCCTGCCTGTAGGACTCGTACAGCTGCGCTTGTGATTGTTTGAGGCCTCCTGACCGCAGGAGGCACAGGAAGCTTAAAACATCCTAGGAATGCAGGAGCTTCCGAGGAGTCAAAATCTTTAGAATAGGACTGATTAAAAGTTTCATTTTTGGGGTCAATGCTTGCTGCCAAATTTTCATATCCTTTATTTTTAGATATAGTTGGTATATAGAAAAACAAGTAGTAGACCTGGTATTAGCAACATTAGATCTTTGAGTTAAGTACCTTCTTTGTTATAACCCACTGCACCTTTGTTCTATAGAGATGTAACTTTAATGCTCTAAGGAGATGCAGATTAAAGAAAAACACTTCAGGGGAAACAAAATTAACATTCATTAAGGAAGAGAGCCAAAAAGTGTTAACAAGCCTCTTGGCCAGAAGATAATGTAAATCACCTGAGACCTTTTGTATACAAAATGATATACAGAAAGAATCTGGGTTGCGAACACTATATAATTTTGTGTTATCCATTGATCTCCATGTTTTATCAAAAGTATAAAAGGCCTTCTGAACAATAAAGGAGGAGGCCAGGGGCCGGGGGCCAGATTCTCGGACCAGCTTCTCGAACTAGTCTCTCAGCCTGGTTTCTTGGGACTCTGGCTCCCCCCGTGTCTTTCTCTCTCTTTCTTCTTCTCTAACTTTCCTTCTCTCTGCTCTTTACAATAACTTCAGGATGAATCTCCACCTGGAGTGCGGAGTCTCGCCAGGTCTACTTACTTGCCCTGGCTGTTAAGACCCGCACGAAAGGGAGCTTAAGGCGAGGCACCCTTAGATATTCAAGCGGGCGCCGGTGGCCAACGTAGGAGGTGCAAATTCCTTGTCTGGAATTTTATTGACCGTCCGAGTAAACCAAGCTATTCAGCCTTCTTCCTCCACTTAATCTTCTTACTACACTATAGTTTCCTAATCTAATCTTACATTAATAAATAAACAAGTCTTTCCACGCCAACGCCGTCCACCCTTCGAATTCCCTGGATCCACCGGGGCTGGACCCCGGCATCAGACCTTGTGTAGAGTCGGTGCCGGAACCTGAGGATTCCTCTCCAGTGCTGACATGGATCTTGGCGTACTTCTGGAGTCTCCCCAGGGGAGTCAGTCCTCGTCTCGAGTGGGGGCATGCACGTGCGCTTTCCTCCCGAGCTGTAGCAGCAGTGTCACGCTTCCTTCGCGTGGATCAAGGGATCTGTGGCTTTCCCACGAGGCTTTCCCACAGGGCTGTCCCACGTGCCACCGTGGTGTGAGTCGATCCTCGGCTTGAAAGTCGAGGCAGTGCAGGGAAAACAGGTTTCCCTGGAATGGACTGAGACATCTGGGGGACTCTGGGAATGGTGGCACGACCCTGGAGTTCCTCTTGCCTTTCCTGGGGAGAGCGCCTCCTCTTGAGATGCGACAGGAACGCCGGGAATTCTTTCCCGACCACGCAGGGAAAGATCCCTCCTCTCGAGCTAGGAGGTGGAAACCGCGCTCCTCTGGATGAGGGAGGGACTCTCGTGATTCCTCTCAAGTGGAGACGGGTATGTCGGGGAACTTCTTGAGTTGCAGCAAGGGTGTGAAGGACCCTTTGGAAGTTCCAGAGGTTAGGTGTGATTAGCCTCGAGATGCCTCAGCGGAAATGGGCCTCATCTCTTCTGGAGGGGAGAACTTCCTGGATTTTCTCGAGTTGCGGCAGGTGTTCTCGACTTATGACGGGGACCTCAGGGACCCGCTCTGGTGGCCTCAGGAAAGGCCAGTCCCCAGCGAATTGCTCGGGGGCATCTCAGGATTCCTCTCCTGTCGATGCCGGGGCCTAAGACCTTGTGTGAAGTCGGTGCCGGAACCTGAGGTTTCCTCTCCGGTGCTGACATGGATCTTGGGGTATTTCTGGAGTCTCCCCAGGGGAGTCAGTCCTCGTCTCGAGTGGGGGCATGCACGTGTGCTTTACTCCCAAGCTGTAGCAGCAGTGTCGCGCTTCCCTTCGCGTGGATCAAGGGATCTGTGGCTTTCCCTCGAGGCTTTCCCTCGAGGCTTGCCCACAGGTCTGTCCCACGTGTCACCGTGGTGTGAGTCGATCCTAGGCTTGAAAGTCGATTCTGTGCAGGGAAAATAGTTTTCCCTGGAATGGACTGAGACATCTGGGGGACTCTGGGAATGGTGGCACGACCCTGGAGTTCGTCTCGCCTTTCCTGTGGAGAGCACCTCCTCTTGAGATGCGACGGGTACGCCGGGAATTCTTTCCCGACCACGTAGGGAAGGGATCCCTGCTCTCAAGCTATGAGGCGGAAACGGGGCTCCTCTTGATGTGGGCGGGACTCTCGTGCTTCCTCTCGAGAGGAGACGGGTATGTCGGGGAACTTCTTGAGTTGCAGCAAGGATGGGAAGGACCCTTTGTAAGTTACAGAGGTTAGGTGTGATTAGCCTGGAGATGCCTCAGCAGAAATGGGCCTCATCTCGCCTGGAGGGGAGAACCTCCAGGATTTTCTCGAGTTAGGGCAGGTGCTCTCGACTTACGACGGGGATCTCAGGGACCCGCTCTGGGGGCCTCAGGAAAGGCCATTCCCCATTCGAGTTGCTCGGGGCCTCTCGCGATTCCTCTTCCGTCGATGCTGGGGCCTAAGAACTTGTGTGGAGTCGGTGCCAGAACCTGAGGTTTCCTCTCCAGTGCTGACATGGATCTTGGGGTACTTCTGGAGTCTCCCCATGGGAGTCACTCCTCATCTCGAGTGGGGGCATGCACCTGCGCTTTCTTCCCGAGGTGTAGCAGCAGTGTCATGCTCCCGTCGCCTGGATCAAGGGATCAGTGGCTTTCCCTCGAGGCTTCCTCACGAGGCTTTCCCACAAGGCTTTCCCACGAGGCTTTCCCACAGGGCTGTCCCACGTGCCACCGTGGTGTGAGTCTATCCTTGGCAGGAAAGTCGAGGCAGTGCAGGGAAAACAGGTTTCCCTGGAATGGACTGAGACATCTGGGGGACTCTGTGAATGGTGGCACCACCCTGGAGTTCCTCTCGCCATTCCTGTGGAGAGCGACTCCTCTTGAGAAGCAACGGGAACGCTGGGTATTCTTTCCCGACCACGAAAGGAAATGATCCCTCCTCTCGAGCTAGGAGGCGGAAACGGGGTTCCTCTGGATGTGAGCGGGACTCTCGTGCTTCCTCTCAAGTGGAGACGGGTATGTCGGGGAACTTCTTGAGTTGCAGCAAGGGTGTGAATCACCCTTTGGAAGTTACAGAGGTTTGGTGTGATTAGCCTCGAGACACCTCAGCAGAAATGGGCCTCATCTCGCCTCAGGGGAAATCCACCTGGATTTTCTCTTGTTGCGGCAGGTGCTCTCGACTTCCGATGGGGACCTCAGCGACCCGCTCTGGTGGCCTCAGGAAAGGCCAGATCCCAGGCGAGTTGTTCGGGGGCCTCTCGGGACTCCTCTCCCGTCGAGGCCGGGGCCTAAGATCTTGTGTGGAGTCGGTGCCGGAACCTGAGGATTCCTCTCCATTGCTGACATGGATCTTGGGCTACTTCTCGAGTCTCCCCAGGGGAGTCTTTCGTCGTCTGGAGTGGGGGCATGCACGTGAGCTTTCCTCCCGAGCTGAAGCAGCAGATTCACGCTTCCCTTCCCGTGGATCAAGGGATCTGTGGCTATCCCTCGAGGCTTTCCCACGAGGCTTCCCACAGGTTTGTACCACGTGCCACCGTAGTGTGAGTCGTTCCTCGGCATGAAAGTCGAGGCAGTGCAGGGAAAACAGGTTTCCCTGGAATGGACTGAGACATCTGGGGGTCTCTGGGAATGGTGGCACCACCCTGGAGTTTCTCTCGCCTTTCCTGTGGAGAGCGCCTCCTCTTGAGTTGCGACGGAAACTCCGAGAATTTTTTACCGAACACGCAGGGAAAGGATCCCTTCTCTCAAGCTAGGAGGGGTAAATGGGGTTCCTCTGGATGAGAGCGGGACACTCGTAGTTCCTCTCGAGTGGAGACGGATATGTTGGGGAACTTCTTGAGATGCAGCAAGGGTGTGAAGGACCCTTTGGAAGTTCCAGAGTTTAGGTGTGATTAGCCTCGATACGCCTCAGCCGAAATGGGCCTCATCTCGCCTGGAGGGGAGAACCTCCTGGATTTTCTCGAGTTGCTGCACGTGCTCTCGATTTACGACGGGGACCTCAGGGACCCACTCTGGTGGCCTTAGGAAAGGCCAGTCCCCATGCGAGTTGCTCGGGGGCCTCTCGGGATTCCTCTCCCGTCGATGACGGGGCCTAAGACCTTGAGTGGTGATGGTGCTCCAACCTGAGGATTCCTCTCCTGTCCTGACATGGATCTTGGGGTACTTCTGGAATCTCCCCAGCGGTAGTCAGTCCTCGTATCTAGTGGGGGCATGCACGTACTCTTTCCTCCCGAGCTGTAGCAGCAGTGTCACGCTTCCCTTCGAGTGGATTAAGGGATCTGTGGCTTTCCCTCGAGGCTTTCCCATGAGGCTTTCCCACGAGGCTTTCCCACAGGGCTGTCCCACGTGCCACCGTGGTGTGAGTCGATCCTCGGCTTGAAAGTCGAGGCAGTGCAGGGAAAACAGGTTTCCCTGGAATGGACTGAGAAATCTGGGGTACTCTGGGAATGGGGGAACGACCCTGGAGTTCCTCTCGCCATTCCTGTGGAGAGTGCCTCCTCTTGAGATTCAATGGGAACGCTGGAATTTCTTTCCCGACCACGCAGGGAAAGGATCCCTCCTCTCGAGCTAGGAGGCGGAAACGGGGCTCCTCTGGATGTGGGCGGAACTCTCGTGCTTCCTCTCGAGTGGAGACGGGTATGTCGGGAAACTTCTTGAGTTGCAGCAAGGGTGTGAAGGACCCGTTGGAAGTTCCAGAGGTTAGGTGTGATTAGCCTCGAGACGCCTCAGCGCAAGTGGACCTCATCTTGCCTGGAGGGGAGAACCTCCTGGATTTTCTCGAGTTGCGGCAGGTGCTCTCGACTTACGACGGGGAACACAGGGACCCCTCTGGTGGCCTCAGGAAAGGCCAGTCCCATGCGAGTTGCACGGGGCCCTCTAGGGATTCCTCTCCCGTCGATGCCGGGGCCTAAGACCTTGTGTGGAGTCGGGTGCCGGAACCTGAGGATTCCTCTCCAGTGCTGACATGGATCTTGGGGTACTTCTGGAGTCTCCCAGGGGAGTCAGTCCTCCTCTAAGTGGTGGCATGCACGTGCGCTTTCCTCCCGAGCTGTAGCAGCAGTGTCACGCTTCCCTTCGCGTGGATCAAGGGATCTGTGGCTTTCCCTCCAGGCTTTCCCAGGAGGCTTTTCCACGATGCTTTCCCACAGGGCTGTCCCACGTGCCACCGTGGTGTGAGTCGATCCTCGGCTTGAAAGTCGAGGCAGTGCAGGGAAAACAGGTTTCCCTGGAATGGACTGAGAAATCTGGGGGACTCTGGGAATGGGGGAACGACCCTGGAGTCCTCTCGCCTTTCCTGTGGAGAGTGCCTCCTCTTGAGATGCAACGGGAACGCCAGAAATTCTTTCCCGAACACGCAGGGAAAGGATCCCTCCTCTCGAGCTAGGAAGCTGAAACGGTGCTCCTCTGGATGTGGGCGGGACTCTCGTGCTTCCTCTCGACTGGAGACGGGTATGTCGGGGAACTTCTTGAGTTGCAGCAAGGGTGTGAAGTACCCTATGGAAGTTCCAGAGGTTAGGTGTGATTAGCCTCCAGACGCCTCAGCGGAAATGGGCCTCATCTCGCCTGGAGGGGAGAACCTCTTGGATTTTCTCGAGTTGTGGCAGGTGCTCTCGACTTACGACTGGGACCTCAGGGACCCGCTCTGGTGCATATCGAAAGGACGGTCCCCATGCGAGTTACTCGGGGGCCTCTAGGGATTCCTCTCCCGTCGATGCCGGAGCATAAAACTTGTGTGGAGTAGGTGGCGGAACCGGAGGATTCCTCTCCAGTGCTGACATGGATCTGGGGTATTTCTGGAGTCTCCCAGGGGAGACAGTCCTCGTCTCGAATGGGGGCATGAACGTGCGCTTTCCTCCCGAGTTTAGCAACAGTGTCGCGCTTCCTTCGCGAGTATCAAGTGATCTGTGGCTTTCCCAAGAGGCTTTCCCTACAGGCTTTCCCACGAGGCTTTCCCACAGGGCTGTCCCCACGTGCCACCGTGGTGTGAGTCGATCCTCGCTTGAAAGTCGAGGCAGTGCAGGGAAAACAGGTTTCCCTGGAATGGACTGAGACATCTGGGGACTCTGGGAATGGTGCACGACCCTGGAGTTCCTCTCGCCTTTCCTGTGGAGAGCGCCCCTCTTGAGATGCGACGGGAACGCCGGGAATTCTTTCCCGACCACGCAGGGAAAGGATCCCTCCTCTCGAGCTAGGAGGCGGAAACGGGGCTCCTCTGGATGTGGGCGGGACTCTCGTGCTTCCTCTCGAGTGGAGACGGTATGTTGGGAACTTCTTGAGTTGCAGCAAGGGTGTGAAGACCCTTTGGAAGTTCCAGAGTTAGGTGTGATTAGCCTGAGAGACCTCAGTGGAAATGGGCCTCATCTCGCCAGGAGGGAGAACCTCCTGGATTTTCTCGAGTTGCGGCAGGTGCTCTCGACTTACGACGGGGAATCAGGGACCCTCTGGTGGCCTCAGGAAAGGCCAGTCCCCATGCGAGTTGCTCGGGGTCCTCTCGGGATTCCTCTCCGTCGATGCGGGCCTAAGATCTTGTGTGGAGTCGTGCCGGAACCTGAGGATTCCTCTCCAGTGCTGACATGGATCTTGGGGTACTTCTGGAGTCTCCCCAGGGAGTCAGTCCTCGTCTCGAGTGGGGGCATGCACGTGCGCTTTCCTCCGAGCTGTAGCAGCAGTGTCGCACTTCCCTTCGCGTGGATCAAGGGATCTGTGGCTTTCCCTCGAGGCTTTCCCACGAGGCTTCCCACAGGGCTGTCCCACGTGCCACCGTGGTGTGAGTCGATCCTCGCTTGAAAGTCGAGGCAGTGCAGGGAAAACAGGTTTCCCTGGAATGGACTGAGACATCTGGGGACTCTGGAATGGTGGCACGACCCTGGAGTTCCTCTCGCCTTTCCTGTGGAGAGCGCCTCCACTTGAGATGCGACGGGAACGCCGGGAATTCTTTCCCGACACGCAGGGAAAGGATCCCTCTCTCTCGAGCTAGGAGGCGGAAACGGGGCTCCTCTGGATGTGGGCGGGACTCTCGTGCTTCCTCTCGAGTGGATTCGGTATGTCGGGGAACTTCTTGAGTTGCAGCAAGGGTGTGAAGGACCCTTTGGAAGTTCCAGATTTAGATGTGATTAGCCTCGAGACGCCTCAGCGGAAATGGGCCTCATCTCGCCTGGAGGGGAGAACCTCCTGGATTTTCTCAGTTGCGGCAGGTGCTCTGGACTTACGACGGGGACCTCAGGGACCCGCTCTGGTGGCCTCAGGAAAGGCCAGTCCCCTTGCGAGTTTTTCGGGGGCCTCTCGGATTTCCTCTCCCGTCGATGGGGGCCTAAAACCTTGTGTGGAGTCAGTGCCGAACCTGAGGATTCATCTCCAGTGCTGACATGGACTTGGGGTACTTCTGGAGTCTCCCCAGGGGAGTCAGTCCTCGTCTCGAGTGGGGGCATGCACGTGCTTTCCTCCCGAGCTGTAGCAGCAGTGTCACGCTTCCCTTCGCGTGGATCAAGGGGATCAGGGGCTTTCCCCGGGCTTTCGAGGCTTTCCCACAGGGCTGTCCCACGTGCCACCGTGGTGTGAGTCGATCCTCGGCTTGAAAGTCGAGGCAGTGCAGGGAAAACAGGTTTCCCTGGAATGGACTGAGACATCTGGGGGACTCTGGGAATGTGGCACGACCCTGGAGTTCCTCTCGCGTTTCCTGTGGAGAGCGCTTCCACTTGAGATGCGACGGGAACCGGGAATTCTTTCCCGACCGCGTAGGGAAAGGATCCTCCTCTCGAGCTTGGGAGGCGGAAACGGGGCTCTCTGGATGTGGGCGGGACTCTCGTGCTTCCTCTC
>NW_017212232.1:0-16820 GCF_001704415.2 Capra hircus
GATAGGCTTTATTTTTGGGGCTCCAAAATCACTGCAGATGGTGACTGCAGCCAAGAAATTAAAAGATGCTTTCTCCTTGGAAGAAAAAACTACGACAAACCTAGAAAGCATATTAAAAAGCAGAGACATCACTTGCCAACAACGGTCCGTCTAGTCAAAGCTATGGTTTTTCCAGTAGTCATGTATGGATGTGAGAGTTGGACCACAAAGAAGGCTGAATGCCAAAGAATTGATGCTTCTAAACTGTGGTGCTGGAGAAGACTCTTGAGAGTCCCTGGGACTGCAAGGAGATCAAACCAGTCAATCTTAAAGGAAATCAGTTCTAAATATTCATTAGAAGGACTGATGCTGAAGCTGAAGCTCCAATACTTTGGCAACCTGATGCAAAGAGCTGACTCATTAGAAAAGACCCTGATGATGGGAAAGACTGAAGGTAGGAGGAGAAGTGGACGACAGAGGTTGAGATGGCTGGATGGCATCACCAACTCAATGGACAGCTTGATTTTGAGCAAGCATGGGGAAGTGGTAAAGGACAGGGAAGCCTGTTGTGCTGCTGTCCATGGGGTAATGACTGAGCAGCGGACATGACTAAGTGACTGAACAACATCAAATTATTTCTAGAAATCAATCCATCAGGAGACAGTATGATATAAACACCTTGTCCAATATTGAAAAACCACATTCAAACCTGTTCAAAACAAACCATGGCCACAGTTATTATTGTACCTTTTCCTCTTCTTATGAGTCTCATGGTTTGACTGCCCCACAAGTTTTAAACCTTTTGATTATCTATGACCAAATTAAATATCATATGTGCAGGTGACATAAAGTTGGGAGGAGGTGTTAATATGTCAGATGACAGATTTAAAGCTTGATAGCTAGAGCTTCAAATAAAGACAAAGTATTATCTGTAAGGTCTATGCAAAAAGCAACAGTAACAACTAAACCCCCCCCCAAAACCCTAACTTCAAAGCTGTACCATAAAAATGATCTTATTCAGGTGGAAAACAAAACCTAATGGCTTAGTTTACTGACCTAAATGAAGAAACAGCCTTCAAAAAGATACTTATATTAGAAATGATTTCTAGACCTCAGAGGTAAAAGTATTACAGCTCAGACTACGTGTGTTATTTTCAAACCAAGGCATGTTGGGAAACATCATTTTGTAAACTGAAAAGCAACATAAGCATTATTATGATTTCTTTAGGTAAAAATACTATTTGTAATGATAATAAAACAAATAGTCATAAACTGGAATTTGAAAAACTCTGTAAGAGTTGAAGAGAGACACAGTGATAGCTGTCTTCTCAAAAATCCACAGGAAAGGAATCAGACTTGGAATTACTCCATAGTTTTAAATATTTGTTGCTGTTTAGATGCTAAGTCGTAAAAAAAAAAAAAAAGATGCTAAGTCGTGTCTGACTCCTTTGTGACCCCATGGATTGTAGCCCACCAAGCTACTCTGTCCATGGATTTCCCAGGCAAGAATACTTGAGTGGGTTGCCATTTCCTTACCCAGGAGATCTTCCCACCCAGGGATCGAACCCGTGTCTCTTGTGTCTCTTTGCAATGGCAGGAGGATTCGTTACCACTGAGCCACCAGGGAACCCTACAGACACATTCAAATCCTGAGTTACAACAAAGCACTCAGCAATTACAAATCATTTGCAGATAATAAGACTGTTAGATATTATATTAGGTATTCAGTCAGTTCAGTTCAGTCGCTCAGTTGTGTCCGACTCTTTGCAACCCATGAACCACAGCACGCCAGGCCTCCCTGTCCATCACCAACACCCAGAGTTCACCCAAACTCATGCCCACCAAGTTGGTGATGTCATCCAGCCATCTCATCCCCTGTCGTCCCCTTTTCCTCCTGCCTCCAATCCCTCCCAGCATCAGGGTCTTTTCCAATGAGTCAACTCTTCACATGAGGTGGCCAAAGTACTGGAGATTCAGCTTTAGCATCAGTCTTTCCAATGATCACCCAGGACTGTTCTCCTTTAGAATAGACTGGTTGGATCTCCTTGCAGTCCAAGGGACTCTCAAGAGTCTTCTCCAACACCACACTTCAAAAGCATCAATTCTATGGCATTCAGCTTTCTTCATAGTCCAACTCTCACATCCATACATGACTACTGGAAAAACCATAGCCTTGACTAGACGGACCTTTGTTGGCAAAGTAATGTCTCTGCTTTTGAATATACTATCTAGGTTGGTCATAACTTTTCTTCCAAGGAGTAAGCGTCTTTTAATTTCATGGGTGCAATCACGATCTGCAGTGATTTTGTAGCACCCAAAATAAAGTCTGACACCGTTTTCACTGTTTCCCCATCTATTTCCCATGAAGTGATTGGGACCAGATGCCATGATCTTCGTTTTCTGAATGTTGAGCTTTAAGCCAACTTGTTCACTCTCCTCTTTCACTTTCATCAAGATGCTCTTTAGTTCCTCTTCACTTTCTGCCATAAGGGTGGTGTCATCTGCATATGAGGTTATTGATATTTCTCCCGGCAATCTTGATTCCAGCTTGTGCTTCTTTCAGCCCAGCGTTTCTCATGATTTACCCTGCATATAAGTTAAATAAGCAGGGTGACAATATATAGCCTTGACATACTCTTCCTATTTGGAACTGGTCTATTGTTCCATGTCCTAACTGTTGCTTCGTGACCTGCATACAGATTTCTCAAGAGGCAGGTTAGGTGGTCTGGTATTCCCATCTCTTTCAGAATTTTCCACAGTTTATTGTGATCCACACAGTCAAAGGCTTTGGCATAGTCAATAAAGCAGAAATAGGTGTTTTTCTGGAACTCTCTTGCTTTTTTG
The DNA here is from genome assembly GCF_001704415.2 of Capra hircus. Classification (NCBI taxonomy): domain Eukaryota; kingdom Metazoa; phylum Chordata; class Mammalia; order Artiodactyla; family Bovidae; genus Capra; species Capra hircus. The sequence continues at coordinate 2,824 of NW_017212232.1, forward strand.
ATGATCCAGCGGATGTTGGCAATTTGATCTCTGGTTCCTCCACCTTTTCTAAAACCAGCTTGAACATCAGGGAGTTCACGGTTCACGTATTGCTGAAGCCTGGCTTGGAGAATTTTGAGCATTACTTTACTAGCATTTGAGATGAGTGCAATCGTGCAGTAGTTTGAGCATTCTTTGGCATTGCCTTTCTTTGGGATTTGAATGAAAATTGATCTTTTCCAGTCCTGTGGCCAGTGCTGAGTTTTCCAAATATGCTGACATATTGAGTGCAGCACTTTCACAGCATCATCTTTCAGGATTTGAAATAGTCACCTGGAATTCCATCACCTCCACTAGCTTTGTTATGTATTATATATTATGTATAACATAAACTGCAGTGTTACATGTACGTATGGGGCTTCCCAGGTGGTGCTAGTGGTAAAGAACTCGCGTGCCAAGGAAAGAGAGGCAAGAGATGTGGGTTCAATCCCTGGGTCTGGAACATCCCCTGAAGGAGGGCATGGCAACCCACTCCAGTATTCTTGCTTGGAGAATCCCATAAACAGAGGAGCCTGGCAGGCTACAGTCCATAGAGTCACAAAGAGTCAAACACAACTGAAGCAACTTGGCATGCACACATGCACACATATGTATGTATAAATTACTATGAATTTCTCTAGGGAAAGTATGGTCCAATACTATGGTGAGAAAAGTCAACCCCTTCCTAACCAAACACATATACCAATAACATAGTCTTGATAAGAAGGAGAATTGCTTTCTTTACTATATGAGAATATGGTCAGAAGAATCTTTATTCCACCAGTTGCTTCGTTATCTGGCTTATTGTTGTTCCTCTTTAAACACATTTTAAAGAACTTTATAATTCAGGACAACAACTAAACAATGAAATAGGAGACCACAATGCAGCATCTTGTGCACTGAAAGAGTATAGGCAGTCCATGTCCTGTAGTCTTGAAATGCATGATTTTCACTTACTGTAGTACAGCTGAATTATATTAGTCCTGTATAACAGGATTCAAATCTCAGTCACAAAAACAAATACATTAACTGTATAATACTATATAAAACATTGATTATATATCACTCAGTATATTAATTATTATTACATAAAACGCAGACTTTACTGCTAACTCTTCAGTCTACAACTGACTATGTGATAGCAGAACATCATGATCAGTGTCTAATTACTTTCGGTCCCAGAGTTTCTGTTATTCAGTTCATGCAGAGACAGCAAAGTGTGCAGTTGGGCTGTCTCCTTTTCTTCCAGTGATAATATACTCATGTGACATTTTTAAGAAAATTGATAACTGAAAGAAGGAATTAGCCAATGAAGATAAAACTGCTGCAAAGAAACAGAAAGTGATAACTCTGGGTAATGTTGTAAATTAAGTTACAGGAGAAAATATCTGAATGTGAGAACATGGACACTGCCACTATTCAGGAGACTACAGACACACTGGCAAGGGTAACTTAGTGAAAGTGAACCCAACATGAGTGAAGAAAGAAGTTCTGATGAAAACGATGGAGATGTCCTAGAAGGGGGACTAGCAAAAAATTCACATCACAGGAATACTAAGGTTATTTCATACATTGAAAGTTCAAAGGATAAAATGCTGGAAGCTGATCCGAGCTTAGAAAGGAATATTCTAAGTTCACCAAAGCATAAAAAAGATACCTGCTCTGTGTCATAAAGTTTTCAATATACCTAGTAGAAAAAGAATCAATGGAAAGATAAGGGAGGTAGATTTTTCAATGGAATGGATGGTCTTGTGAGATAGTGAGTGTATGTTAACAGAGATATCAAACAAAAGTTAGACGCCTACTTTAAAAGAATATAAAATGATTCTTGCTTTGGACATAAAGAAATCCTTAATAACCATCAAGATTCTTTCCTCTTTTAAAATCCTATTCTGATGAATTTATGTTAGAGGCACTTGACATCTATTTCAGTAAAAGGTCACATTTAAGGTTATTAACATTTTTGTTTTACACAGTGTTGTCATATTTGAGTAGCCTTCTTCACTGTCCATAAACTAATGAACAGTTTTGGTCTTTTTTTTTCATCAGGTAAAAAAAATCAGGAATATAAAAGTTTTAGAGATTCATTTATACGTAAAATCTTATGGCCACTTTTTGGCCCTAAATACAGCTTTCAGTGCTAATAACATTATAAAACCCAATGTACACTAGGCACTATTTTAATCATTTAGTGTGTTCAAAAGATTTCTAACCATCAAAGATCTATTTATTGCCAACATAAATATTACACTAGAGACTTGGGCATTCTTCTCCAAAACTGAATTTCTCCAGAATGCAACTTATTGATACACAAGAAAACCATGAAATCCAAAATTACCTTTTGCTTTTGACTTTCAAGAACATGAATCTGGGCCTCAGTCATATGTTCTTGGTAAAGTTTCTGTAGCTTACACAACTCCTGAGAAACAGTCTGCCAGAGTTCTATAGCCTGAGCTTTTTCCTATAAAAGAAAAACATTAGTGAACTCATTATTAGTAGGCTACCGCACAGGATAAATAAATCACATTCTTTTACACAATGAGTTCATATACATAAAGTCACAAAATAAAAATAGAATTTATACAAGATGGTATGGTTGCAATATTTTTGATGATATAAAGTTGTATTAATAATTAGAGAGTAAACTAAACATGAAAATTCTTTAGTTTGAAATTTTCTTTTTATTCAGATTTAATAGCAAAATGAAAACCCTTCAACCAGAGAGAGAGGTTTAAACCACTTTCTTTGTTTCACAAAAAAGTGTAAGCCATAAAAATTCTACAAGTATAAGCCAAGAAAACTATCCTTGGTAAAGCACAAGTGGTTTTTTCTGATTGTAAAAGTTATGTTTATCTTAAAAAATTAGGAAAATACAGAAAAATGAAGAAGAAAAAATTACCTGATTTTTTAAAACCACATGATAATAAATACTGCTAACATCTGGACACAATCAACTTAATAAATGTTGGATGTATTCTTGTTTATAAATGGGATTTGAGGGGAGAATTTTGTATTTTTTCTTAAAGAAAAAAAAACTGGGACTGATACAGTATGTTGATTGTATTGTACTATTTTCATTTGGCATTTTATAATAAGAATTTTATCAGGCCATTATTCTTTCAACAAGTATTTCTCAAAAGTGATACAGGGACCCTTTAGACAAAATTATGTTCATAACAAAAGGAAGGCATTATCCTCTTTACTCTCATCTGCACATGAGTTTACAGTGGAGTTTACCAAAGTTTATATGATGTAACCTGTGACATGGTCATTGCTCTAATGGCTACTGAAATGCACTCCTAGGTTCCTATTTGTTCTAAAATGTCCTAGCTTTGTATTCTTGCCTCCTTTGTCAAAGATAAGGTGCCTGAAGGTGCATGGATTTATCTCTAGGCTTTCTATCTTATTCCATTGGTCTATATTTCTGTTTTGTGTCAGTACCATACTGTCTCGATGACTATAGTTTTGTATTATAGTATGAAATCAGGAAGAATGATTCTTCCAGCTTCATTCTTTTTTCTGAAGATGGCTTTGGCTATTCAGAGTCTCTTGTGTTTCCACTGAATTGTGAAATTTTTAATTCTAGTTCTGTGAAAAATGCCATTGGTAAATTGATAAGGATTGCACTGAATCTGTAGACTGCTTTTGATAGTATATTGATTTTTGATACCATTGATTCTTCCAACCCAGGAACATGAAATTACTCTCTATCGGTTTATGTCATCTTTCTTTCATAAAAGGAGACAAGAACATACAATGGAGAAAAGACAGTCTCTTCAGTAAGTGATGCTGCAATTCTGAACAGCTACATTTAAAAGAATGAAATTAGAACACTTTCTGACACCATACATGAAGATAAACTCAAAATGGATTAAAGACCTAAATGTAATGGCTCAGATGGTAAAGCGTCTGCCTACAATGTGGGAGACCTGGGTTCAATCCCTGGGTCAAGAAAATCTTCAGGAGACAGAAACGGCAACCTACTCCAGTATTCTTGCCTGGAAAATCCTATGGATGGAGGAGCCTGGTAGGCTACAGTCCATGGGGTCGCAAAGAGTCAGACATGACTGAGCGACTTCACTCACTCACTGTAAGACCAGAAACTATAAAACTCTTAGAGGAAAACAGAGGCAAAACACTCTATGACATAAGTCACAGCAAGATTCTCTATGACCCACCTCCTCCAGTAATGGAAATAAAAACAAACAAGTGGGATCTAATTAAACTTAAAAGCTTTTGCACAACAAAGGAAACTATAAACAAGGTGAAAAGACAACCCACAGAATGGGAGAATAGCAAATGAAACAACTGACAGATGATTAATTTCCAAAATATACAAGCAGCTCATGCAACTCAATAACAGAAAAACATATGTCCCAATTAAAAAGTGGAAAGTGACAGAAGACCTAAACAGACATTTATTCAAAGAAGACATACATAATAAACATATGAAAAGTAGCTCAATATTGTACTTTATCAGAGAAATCCAAATCAAAACTACAATGAGATATACCTCACACTGATCAGAATGGCCATCATGAAAAAAAATCAACAAATAATAAATGCTCGAAAGAGTGTGTAGAAAGGGAACCCCTTTTGCATGGTTGGTAGGAATGTAAATTGATACATACATTATGGAGAAGAGTATGGAGATTCCTTAAGAAAACAAGGAATAAAACTATCAAATGATCCAACCGTTCCACTACTGCGAATATACCCTGGGAAATCCATAACTGAAAAGAACACAGGTAACCTAGTGTGCAATACAGCACTATTTGCAATAGCTGGGACATGGAGGCAACCTAGAGGTCCATCAACAGATGAATGGATAAAGAAGCTTCTACATATATACAATGGAATACTACTCAGTCACAAAAAGAAAGTCATTTCAGTCAATTCTAATGAAGTAGATGAACAAAGAATCTATTATATACAATGAAATAAGTCAGGAAGAGAAAAACAAATACTGTATATTAGCAAATATATAAGGAAGCAAAAGGCAAAGGAGAAAAAGAGATACACCCATTCGAATGCAGAGTTCCAAAGAATAGCAAGGAGAGATAAGAAAGCCTTCCTAAGTGAACAATGCAAAGAAACAGGAAAACAACCAAAAGGGAAAGACTAGAGATCTCTTCAAGAAAATCAGAGATACCAAGGGAACATTTCGAGCAAACATGCGCACAATAAAGGACAGAAATGGTACGGACCTAACAGAAGCAGAAGATATTAAGAAGTGGTGGCAAGAATTCACAGAAAAACATTACAAAAAAATATCTAAATGACCCAGATAACCACAATGGTGTGACCACTCACCTAGAGCCAGACATCGTAGTCAAGTGGCCTTAGGAAGCATCACTACAAACAAAGCTAGTAGAGGTGATGAAATTACAGCTGAGCTATTGTAAACCCTAGAAGGTGATGCTATGAAAGTGAGGCACTCAATAGGCCAGCAAATTGGGAAAACTCAGCAGTGGCCACAGGACTGGAAAAGGTCAGTCTCATTCCAATCTCAAAGAAAGGCAATGCCAAAGAAAGTTTAAACTACTGCACAACTGCACTTATTTCACATGCTAGCAAGGTAATGCTCAAAATCCTTCAAAGTAGATTTCAACAGTATGTGAATTGAGGACTTCCAGATATAACAGTTGGATTTAGAAAAGGCAGAGGAGCCAAAGATAAAATTGCCAACATCTGCTGTATCACAGAAAATCAAGAGAATTCCAAAAAAAATCTACTTCTGCTTTACTGACCACACTAAACCCTTTGATTGTGTGGATCACAACCAAGTGTGGAAAATGCTTAAAGATTACGATACCAGACCACCTTACCTGTCTCCTGAGAAACCTCTATGCAGGTCAAGAAGCAACAGTTAGAACCAGACATGGAAGAACGGATTGGTTCCAAACTGGGAAAGGAGTATGTCAAGGGTGTATAGTGTCACCCTGCTTATTTAACTTATATGCAGAGTATATCATACAAAATGCCAGGCTGGATGAAGCACAAGCTGGAATCAAGATTGCAAGGAGAAATATCAACAACCTCAGATACACAGATGATACCACTCCAATGGCAGAGAGAGAAGAGAAACTATAAGAGTCTCTTGATGAGGGTGAAAGAGGAGAGTAAAAAAGCTGGCTTAAAACTCAACATTCAAAAAACTAAGACCATGGCATCTGGTCCGATAACTTCAAGGCAAATGGGGGGGAAAAGTGGAAACAGTGACAGATTTTCTCTTTTCTTGGGCTCCAAAATCATGGAGAACGGGTGAATGCAGCCGTGAAATTAAAAGATGTTTGCTCCTTGAAAGGAAAGCTAAGACAAACCTAGATAGCGTGTCAAAAGCAGAGACATTAGGTTGCCGATAAAGATTCAAAGCTGTGGTTTTTCCAGTACACATGTACGGATGTGAGAGTTGGATCAAAAACAAGGCTGAGTGCTGAAGAACCGATGCTTTCCATCTGGTGTTGGAAAAGACTCTTGAGAGTCCCCCAGACTGCAAGGAGATCAAAATCACTCAATCCTAAAGGAAATCAGTCCTGAATATTCATCAAGGACTGATGCTGAAGCTGAAACTCCAATACTTTGGCCACCTGATGTAAAGAACTGACTCACTGGAAAAGACTATGATGCTGAAAAAGATTGAAGGTGGGAGGAAAAGGGGTTGACAGAGGATGCGATGGTTGGATAGCATCACCAACTCAAAGGACATGAGTTTGAGCAAACCGGGAGCTGGTGATGGACAGGGAGGCCTGGTGTGCTACAGTGCATGAGGTCGCAGTCGGGCACAACTGAGCAACTGAACTAAACTGAGCTGAACTGGGAGATGGTGAAGGACAGGGAAGCCTGGAGTGCTGCAGTCCATGGGGTCACAAAGAATTGGACATGACTGAGAGACTGAACAATAACAACACAGAATATAGAAAAATGGTATTGATGAACCTACCTGCAGGCAGCAATGGAGACACAGACATAGGGGAAAGACTTGTGGACATGGGGTTGGGGGGGGAGGAGAAGGTGGGATGAATGGAGAGAATATCATGGAAACATATAAACTACCATATGGAAAACAGAAAGCCAGTGGGAATTTGTTGTATGACTCAAGGAGCTCAAACCTGTTCTCTGTGACATCCTAGAGGGGTAGGATGGGATGGGAGGTGAGAGGGACATTCAAGAGGGAGGGAACATAGGTATGCCTACAGCTTATTCATGTTGAAGTATAGCAGAAAATAACACAATATTGTAAAGCAATTATCCTTTAATTAAAAATATCTTAGGGACATTGCAGATGGATTCTTTACCATCTGAGAAACCAGGAAAGTCCTCCACAAAGCAGAGCAAAAACTTTATTCATTCATTGAGGAATTGGGCTTTCCCAGTTTCTCGTTCTTTAAAGACCCCTTCTGCCTGGAGGAGGGAAGCAGGAAACTTTTAACCAGTAAGAGTGTTATTTCTGGCCTGCTGGATTTAAATGCCAAACTAAGCAGCATTTTCTGAGTGTGGGTCTCTACAGTCCCCTCCAAGGAAGGCACCCAGGGAAATTGGTTTCGGGGGACAGTTTGGGAACAGCATTCAGCCTCTCCCATCTCCACTCTACTGGGCTGAGCATGAATTGGAAGGATGGGTACCACCTCTCAATTTCAGATGCTGTTCTCTGATAGGTCAGATACAAGATCCAGAGTAGAGTTAGGGTCTGTGCATGAAAAATCCCTAAGAGGAAACATAATGGCATTCTGGCTAAACCAATTTGACAAGGGTCATTGAAGAGATCAAGCCCTGAGCCTTTGTGTGGGAGCACTGATTCCAAAACCCTAGACTACCAGCGAACTAACCCTAGGGAGTATGAAAGAGTGAGAACTCACACAAAGGAAATCAGCTGAATACAAGACTCAGCTTTACCCAACCATCAGTAGCACCCTCCAGTAGTATAGGACACCTCATCTAAACAACAAACAAAAAAAAAACACAAACCCAATCATCAGAGACAGGATTTCCACCTCACTCAGCCTTGCCCATCAGAGGAAAAACAAACAAAAACTCAGCACAAATCACACCCTATATGAAGCTTATACAAACTGCTGGACAAACCTTAGAAGGGCAGAAATGAAAAGGGAGAAAGAATTCAACCTTGAAGCCTGGGAAAAGGAGACCTCAAGCACAGTAAGTTAAAAAAAAAAAATAAAGAAAAGGCAGAAAAATACTACACAAGTGAAGGAACAAACTAAAAACACAGAAGTCTCCAAATAAATGAAGAGGAAATGGGCAAACTACCTGAAAAAGAATTCAGAATAACGATAGTAAAAATGATCAAAAACTCTGAAAACAAAATGGAAAAAATGCGGGAATCACAGAAGAATTAAAGAATAAACAAACAACACAATTACTGAAATTAAAAATACTCTAGAAGGAATTGATAGCAGAATATCTGAGGCAGAAGAACAAATCAGTGACCTGGAAGATAAAATGGTGGCAATAACTTCTGAAGAGCAGAATAAAGTAAAAAGAATGAAAAGAATTGAGGATACTTTCAGAGACCTCTGAGAGAATATCAAACGCATCAACGTTTGAATTATAGGGGTCCCAGAAGAAAGGATATGAGAAAACTTTTGAAGAGATTATAGTTGAAAATTTCCCAACAAGGAAAAGGAAATAGTCAATCAAATCCAAGAGGCATAAAGAGTCCCATATAGGATAAACCCAAGGAGAAACATGCCAAGACACATACTAATCAAACTAACCAAGACTAAGCACAAAGAAAGAATACTAAAAGCAGCAAGGGAGAAGCAACAAGTAACATACAAGGGTAACTCCATATGATCTTTCAGCAGATCTAGCGATCTTTCAGCAGAAACTCTGCAGGCCAAAAGGAAATGGCAGGATATTATTTAAAGTACTGAAAGGGAAAAATCTACAACTACTGTACTTGGCAAGGATCTCATTCAAAACTGATGAAGAAATAAAAATCTATTCTGACAGGCAGAAGTTAAGAGAATTCAGTACCATCAAACGAGTTTTACAACAAATGTTTAAAGGGACTTATATACTCAAGAAATACAAAAGCATCTACAGAATCAACCCCCCAAAATTAAGAAAATGACAATAGGAACACATATATCAATGATTTCTTTAAATGTAAATGGACTAACTGCTCCAACCAAAAGACACAGACTGGCTGAATGGATTAAAAAAACAAGATCAATAAATATGCTGTCTACAAGAAACCCACCTTAGACCTAAAGATACATATAGACCAAAAGTGAGAAGATGGAAAAATATATTCCATTCAAATGGGACGCTAAAGAAAGCTGGAGTAGCAATCCTATCAGACAAAACAGATCTTAAAATAAAGAATATTACAAGAGATAAGGAAGAACAGTACATAATGATCAAGGGATCAATCCAAGAGGAAGACCTACAATTGTAAATATCTATGCACCCAACACAGGAGTACCTCAATACATAAGGCAAACACTAAGAGACATAAAATGGAGAAGGCAATGGCATCCCACTCCAGTACTCTTGCCTGGAAAATCCCATGGACATAGGAGCCTGGTGGGCTGCAGTCCATGGGGTCGTGAAGAGTCTGGCATGACTGAGCAACTTCCCTTTGACTTCTCACTTTCATGCATTGGAGAAGGAAATGGCAACCCACTCCAGTGTTCTTGTCTGGAGAATCCCAGGGATGGGGAAGCCTGGTGGGCTGCCGTCTATGGGGTCGCACAGAGTCGGACACAACTGAAGCAACTTAGCAGCTAGCAGCAGCAAGAGACATAAAAGGAGAAACTGATGATAACACAATAATAGTAGGAGACTTTAACACACCACTCACACCAACAGACAGATCATCAAAATAGAAAACTAATAAGGAAATACAAGTCTTAAATGATACATTAGATGAGATGGATCTCAATGATATCTTCAGGACATTTCATACAGATGCAGAAAAATACACCTTCTTCCCAAGTGCACATGGAACATTCTCCAGGATAGACCACATCTTGGGTCACAAATCAAATCTCAGTAAATTTAAGAAAACTGAAATCACATCAGGCATCTTCTCCAACCACAATGCTATAAGACTAGATATCAATTACAAAAAAGAAACTGTGAAAAACACAAACATGGAGATTAAACAACACATTTCTAAATAACCAACAAGTTACAGAAGAAATCAAAAGGGAAATTGAAAAATTTCTAGAAACAAATGACAATCATTTGAAATCAGATTTGAAATCATGAGAAATGCTGGGCTGGAGGAAGCACAAGTTGGAATCAAGATTGCCGGGAGAAATATCAATAACCTCAGATATGCAGATGACACCAGTCTTATGGCAGAAAGTGAAGAAGAACTAAAAAGCCTCTTGATGAAAGTGAAAGAGGAGAGTGAAAAAGTTGGCTTAAAGCTCAACATTCAGAAAACAAAGATCACTTCTGGTCCTATCACTTCATGGCAGATAGATGAGGAAACAGTGGAAACGGTGTCAGACTTTATTTTTGGGGGCTCCAAAATCACTGCAGATGGTGACTGCAGCCATGAAATTAAAAGACGCTACTCCTTGGAAGGAAAGTTATGACCAACCTAGATAGCATATTGAAAAGCAGAGATATTACTTTGCCAACAAAGGTCCGTCTAGTCAAGGCTATGGTTTTTCCAGTGGTTATGTATGGATGTGAGAGTTGGACTGTGAAGAAGGCTGAGTGCCGAAGAATTGATGCTTTTGAAGTGTGGTGTTGGAGAAGATTCTTGAGAGTCCCTTGGACTGCAAGGATATCCAACCAGTCCATCCTAAAGGAGATCAGTCCTGGGTGTTCATTGGAAGGACTGATGCTAAGGCTGAAACTCCAATACTTTGGCCACCTTATGCGAAGAGGTGACTCATTGGAAAAGACTCTGATGCTGGAAGGGATTGTGGGCAGGAGGAGAAGGGGTGACAGAGGATGAGATGGCTGGATGGCATCACCAACTTGATGGACATGAGTTTGAGTAAACTCCGGGAGTTGGTGATGGACAGGGAGGCCTGGCATGCTGCTATTCATGGGGTCACAAGAGTCGGACATGATTGAGCGACTGAACTGAAAGCTCTCACTGTATGCAGATGACAGGATACTGTACACAGAATACCTTAAAGATACTATCAGCCAATCACTAGAGCTAATCAGTGAATTTAGTAAAGCTGCAGGTTATAAAATCAATACACATGAATCACTTGCATTTTTATATACTAAAAATTAAAAATCAGAAAAAGAAATTAAGGAATCATTCCCATTCATCATTCCAACAAAAAGAATTAAACATCTAGGAATAAACTTACCTAAAGGAGACAAAAGAACTGTAACACAGAAAATTAAAAGACGGGGCGGTCCTAAGATGGCAGAGGAACAGGATGGGGAGACCACTTTCTCCCCAACAAATTCATCAAAAGAACATTTAAACGCTGAGTAAATTCCACAAAACAACTTCTGAATGCCGGCAGAGGACATCAGGCACCTAGAAAAGCAGCCCATTGTCTTCAAAAGGAGGTAGGAAAAAATATAAAAGACAAGAAAAAGGGACAAAAGAGGTAGGGACGGAGCTCCGACCGGGAAGGGAGTCTTATAAAGAGAGAAGTTTCCAAATACCAGGAAACACTCTCGCTGCTGAGTCTGTGGTGAGCCTTGGAAGCACAGAGGGCAACAAAACAGGGAGGAAAAATAAATAAATAATTAAAACTCACATATTACAAGCCCAACGGTAACTCCCCCAGTGGAGAAGCAGCCCAGACACCTGCACCCACCACTAGCAAGCGGGGGCTGAGCAGGGAGGCACGGGCTGCATTGCTTAGATTAAGGACTGGGCCTGAATGCCTCGAGGGCAATCTGAGTGAACTAACCTGGGCTAGCAAACCAGACTGTGGGACAACTACCATGCGAAAAGCCCTAAGACACAGCTAGGCCCCACGCACAGAACAAAGGACCTGAACAGAACTAGCCGGCTGCAGACCATCCCCCTCTGGTGACAGGCAATCGCAGCCCCAGAGAGACATTGTCTACCAAACAGCAAAGCAGGCTTCTTTGCTAACTAAGACTTCTTGGGTTCTGGACAGTCAACATCCGCCTGAGAAGGTGTGCCGGTTGTACACCCAGAAAACCGAGTGCAGGGATGGGGGAGGCGATAAGTCCACAGCAACCGCACTCGCCAAAACATCACCACCTGAGCTGCTCGGACCTGGGAAGGGCACAAACGCAGGTTCAACCGACTCTGCGCCTCTGAGGACTACCCGAGTGCCTGAACCTGAGCGGCTTAGACCTGGGAGTTGCATGCAGCCCAGGGCTGGCCTCGGAAGGTTCCCAGTGGAGCAGCCTAGAGCCTGAGCGGTGTAGGCAGGAGGGTACAGGTGCCGTGAGCAGGGCAGGCCCAGGGTGGCTGAGGCACTGTGAGCACATGCCAGTGTTATTTGTTTGCAGCGTCCCTCCTCCCCAGGCGCGACTGAAAAAGTGAGCCTAAAAAAAGTGTCCACCATCGCCCCCTTTGTGTCAGGGTGGAAATCAGACACTGAAGAGACCAGCAAACAGAAGAAGCTAAAACAGAGGGAACCACCTTGGAAGTGACAGGTGCAATAGATTAAAACCCTGTCGTTAGTACTGACTACATAGGAAGGGGCCTATAGATCTCGAGAAATATAAGCCAGACCAAGGAACTATCTGAAAATGAACTGACCCCACAATACCCACAATAATACCAGAGAAAGTCCTAGACATATTTTTACTATTTTTACAATCATTCTTTTTTTAAAATTTTTTTAAAAATTTTAAGTCCTCTATTATTCCTTTAATTTTCACTTTTATAACCTACTATTACTTTTCAAAAAAAAAGACCCTATTTTTTAAAGCAAACTTCATATATATATATTTTATAATTTTTGTGACTTTTTTTTTCTTTTTCTTCTTCTTTCTTTAATATTGTATTTTTGAAATTCCAAACTCTAGATTTTTAATCTTTGCTTTTTGGTATTTGTTATCAATTTTAAGGTAACAAATTGGGTACCTTTAAGAACCTAATCTTCAGTACCCATTTTTACTTGGGAGTGAGATTACTGGCTTGACTGCTCTCTCCCCCTTTGGACTCTTCTTTTTCTTCACCAGGTCGCCTCTGTTTCCTCCCTCCCCTTCTCCTCCCTACCCAACTCTGTGAATCTCTTTGTGTGTTCCAGATGGTGGAGAACACTTAGGGAACTGTTTACTGGCTGGATCTGTCTCTCTCCTTTTGATACCTGCCCCCCTTTATCCTCCTGGCCACCTCTGTCTCCTTCCTCCCTCTTTTCTGTATAACTCCGTGAATATCTCTGAGCAGTCCAGACTGTGGAGCGCACACAAGGAAGTGATTACTGGCTAGCTCTCTCCTCTTTTGATTCCACCTCATCTCATTCAGGTCACCTCTAACTCCCTCCTCCTTCTTCTCTTCTCCATGTAACTCTGTGAACCTCTCTGGGTGTCCCTCACTGTGGAGAAACTTTTCATCTTTAACCTAGATGTTTTATCAACGGTGCTGTATAGCAGGAGAAGTCTTGAGACTACTGTAAAAATAAGACTGAAAACCAGAAGCAGGAGGCTTAAGTCCAAACCCTGAGAATACCAGAGAATTCCTGACTCCAGGGAACATTAATTGACAGGAGCTCATCAAACGCCTCCATACCTACACTGAAACCAAGCACCACCCAAGAGCCAACAAGTTCCAGAGCAAGACATACCATGCAAATTCTCTAGCAACACAGGAACACAGCCCTGAGGTCCAATATACAGGCTGCCCAAAGTTACTCCAAAACCACTGATATCTCATAACTCATTACTGGACACTTCACTGCACTCCAGAGAGAAGAAATCCAGCTCCACCCACCAGAAACACGACACAAGCTTCTACCTAAAACCTTGACAAGCTTGACCTTGTACAACCCCACATACGACAACGGAGGAAACTCCACAAACTGCCACAATACAGAAAGGCC
>NW_017212233.1:0-16820 GCF_001704415.2 Capra hircus
TATAGCGGTAAATGGTAGTGGGTCTCCACCTTCTATGCAGATCGTATTTTCTGCCATTGGCAAACAAAAGGAGAGAGACTACTCTTCCTCCCGAGGAAGGAGGGTGCTTACAGGACGCAGCGGCCGAGCGCCCTGGAGAGCCCCCTCCCCCTCTACACAAACCAAACCTTTAAAAAAGTTATCTTATTTAAGGCGACCACTGCAACCTCTGCTTGCGCCTCCCCAGGGCTTAAGAACTCCCCACTTTATATCCAAAGCCTCCAGAACATTGCTTAAGTTTGAAAACGATAGTGACAATATTTTTGAGCAAAAGAGCTTTTAAAACAGCTTGCTCCTTGCATAAAATCCCCTCAGGAGGGGCCTCATCCAAAAAAAAAAAAAAGGAAGAAAAACAAACAAAAAAAATATTCGTAATAAAAAGGACTTTACAAATGCAAGGTGTTTCTCTTGAGGCCAAATAGAACATTTTTTGCCAAAATGTCCTGCTAAACAGAGATAACAAGCCGTACCAAACAACCCCAGGTAGCTCAGGCCTGGACCTCAGTTCCACCACCTTAATAATAATAACTCCTGACTCAGATTCCAGTGGCTAGTCCCCTGCCTGAGGACATTGTAAGACTTGTGCTGGGGCATAGCTTGCTTTCTTTTCAAGAAATTTCGGTAGTGTCTTGTGTAGTAAATTCTGATTATACTGAAAAAATTGAAGTTTTGATCTCGCCACCTGCTAAAACTGTGCAATTAATAATAATAAAAAAAATAGCACAGCTTTTGCTTTTACCTTATTACCAAACAGAAAAACCAGACAAAAAAAGCCCCAGAGGATCTAGATCTAGCTTTTTGGGTGCAAAAAATTGCAGCTTCTAGGCCTTTAAAAGATTTTTTAATTCAAAGATATAAAATGTCATGGCTGTTAGACAATAGACAAGATGTTTCTTACATTGCTGAGAGACTAGCGCAGCTCCTGGCCAACATATATTACTGAAAAGGAGTTGGTGGGATTAGAAAAGGTGGTATGCAGGATAAAAATGCTATAGAGTAAGAGGTGAGAGAGTTTAAAACCTTGGTGAATAGTGAGCTCCCCGTTGCTGGAAGTATTCAAGCAAAGATTAAATGGTTACTTGTCATCTAAAAGGCTATAGACCAGATTTGGGTTATAAAAAGATCATTAAAAAAGCTTATAAAGATATTGTGTAACACCTCTTTTCTTCTTATATTTAGGTCTGCCAAAAGTTTTAAAATTGATAATGTCCTTTTAAAGCTGCTGAGAGATTGTTTACTAACTTTAAATGATTTCCAAAAATTATTAGGTGATATTAATTGGATATGCCCACATTTAAAACTGACTTCTGTAGATTTAAAGCCTTTTGTTTGATTGCTAAAAAAAAAAAAAACAATCCTAATCCCAGTTCTAAAAAAAAAGGTTGACTAGTGAGACAGAGTTGGCTTTTGTTAAAGTGAATGAGGCTTTAAATGATCAGTAATTAAGATTAATATTGCCAAAAGAGGAGATTAAATTATTCTTGCCACAAAATGTATACCTACAGGATGCTTGTGACAAGAAGGCCCATTGGTTCCATCTACCAATGACCCCCAAAAAAATAGTTTTATCTTATCCCAACTTGGTGGAACAATGGCCTCTGCCTAAGGAAAAATTACTGACATATTAATTAAAAAGATTAATTCAAGTATACTGATTTATTACATTGTTTAGTAAAGAGCCATCAAAAATTGTAATTCCATATAACAGAGAACAACTTGATGCTTTTCAAATGTTTGATGATTGGCAGATTGCTATAGGAAATTCTTGTGATCAGATCTTGCATCATTTACCCTCACATGCTTTGTTAATTCAAAAATTAAAAAAGGAGAAATTAAGTATAGTTTTCCCCCATCAGATTTTACAACATGTTCTCTTTGTAATAAGTTGAATGCTGATTCATTTGGAACAGTAAAATAAAAAGCCATTGGTAAAGCAAAAGATCTCCTCCAGATAACAAAAAGATACCGACCAGAATTTACTGGCGGTCGAGGAAGTGTTTATATTTTTCCACAGGGTGCAGATTCGTCAATTTGGATCTCCGGACAGACTGATTCGCCACAAAAGAAAAAGGGAACTTCTCTGCCTCCACGACGCGGGAAACAGCCGCGCACCAAAAGCTGCGGGCGGGGCCAGCCTTACTGACTGACGGACCCAGTGCTCCGCCAGCGTCCATCTGAGAAACTATGGGATAGAGACTTGATGAGAAAAAGAGATGTATGGGAACTGTATACTATTTGCTCATATTTTCGTGTAGCTTGGCCGCCGCACGCGATGGCAGAAGAGGCAAAAGAAAAAAAAAAACATCAAGATCCCGGCGGACTAACAGCTGCTGCAGCGCAAACTCCAACCGAAAAATGACTCTATTACTCTATTTTGGCTTGTCTATCCTCTCCTTATGTTCTTCTTTTCACCAATGATTCAGAAAACTTAACGTCCTAATGTAGCGACTTGTGGAACCATGGATGTTTTTCATCTTGTTTAACTCCTCAAAGTAATGTCTGCTCTTTGTGGTTTTAAAGATGTCCTGTAACTGTAACAACTTATTGATATGATAATTATGTTCTTCCTGTGTTACAACAACTGTATGGCAGCAATCATTGACTCAACAAGTGTAAATGCCCAATATGTTAAAAAATCAAGTTTTCTGTGTTTTGGAACAGCTCAGATATTAGTTAGACTTAGGGAAACTGCATTACCAGATTCAGACCTTGGAACACTCCGCGATTAGATTTTACCACCGCAGGAGAAGCCAATGACTTTTCCACACTTTCTCTAACTTCATTTCTGAAGACTGTTCTGTCTACTGTTTATAATCTGCTCCTCATAATCATACTTCCCTGTATTGTCTAGATTCTTCGGCAGAGCATTCGGAATCTCGAGACGAACTGCACCTGATTTTAAACATAAATAATTAATTATTTAAAATTAAAAAGGGTGAGATGCCGGGAGCCAGTGTGAGGAATCGCGCCCATGACAAGGTCATGAGGAAGGAAGCTGACATACGCAAGGCGTGCTCAGACTTCAGGGACCCTCTGGAAATTCCTAAGCACTGCCCCAACAAAATCTGCCGGCTTTTGTGCTCTGCTTTCCACTCTTCTGACATTTCTGGAAAAAGTCAATTCAGGCTTTAGTCTTCTGCATTTGAAAGAGTGTTTCAATCCAAAACCCTCTGATGGCTTTCTAGCCTGCCTGCAGGACTCGTACAGCTGCGCATGTGATTGTTTGAGGCCTCCTGACGCAGGAGGCACAGGAAGCTTAAAACATCCTAGGAATGTAGGAGCTTCCGAGGAGTCAAAATCTTTAGAATAGGACTGATTAAAGGTTTCATTTTTTGGGTCAATGCTTGCTGCCAAATTTTCATATCCTTTATTTTAGATATAGTTGGTATATAGAAAAACAAGTAGTAGACCTGGTATTAGCAACATTAGATCTTCGAGTTAAGTACCTTCTTTGTTATATCCCACTGCACTTTGTTCTATAGAGATGTAACTTTAATGCTTTAAGGAGATGCAAATTAAAGAAAAACACTTCAGGGGAAACAAAATCAACATTCATTAAGGAAGAGAGATAAAAAGTGTTAACAAAGCTTCTTGGCCAGAAGATAATGTAAATCACCTGAGACCTTTTGTATACAAAATGATGTATAGAAAGAGTCTGGGCTGCGAACGCTACATAATTCTGTGTTACCCATTGATCTCCGTGTTTACCAAAAGTATAAAAGGCCTTCTGAACAATAAAGGACGGGGGCAGGGGCCGGGACCAGTTTCTCCGACCAGTTTCTCGAACTAGTCTCTCGCCTGGTTTCTTGGACTCTGGCTCCCCCCATGTCCTCTCTCT
Source organism: Capra hircus (assembly GCF_001704415.2). Lineage (NCBI taxonomy): Eukaryota > Metazoa > Chordata > Mammalia > Artiodactyla > Bovidae > Capra > Capra hircus. Next base: position 3,878 of record NW_017212233.1, read on the forward strand.
CTCCTCTCTCTCGCCCTTCCCTCTCTCTGCTCTTTACTTTAACTTCAGGCTGAATCTCCATCTGGGGCGCGGAGGCTCGCCAGGTCTACTTACTTGCCCCGGCTGTTAAGACCCGCGCGAAAGGAGCTTAAGGCGAGGCACCCTTAGATATTCAAGCGGCGCCGGTGGCCCAGCGTAGATGGTGCAAATTCCTGTCTGGAATTTTATTGGCCTTCCGCGTAAACCAAGCTATTCAGCCCTCTTCCTCCACTTAATCTTCTTACTACACTATAGTTTCCTAATCTAATCTTACATTATAAATAAACAAGTCTTTCCACGCCAACGCCAGTCCACGCCTTCGAATTCCCTGGATCCACCGCGGGCTGGACCCCGGCAGGCGGACCCTTCTGCTTCCTCTCGATGCATACGGGTATATCGGGGAACTTCTTGAGTTGCAGCAAGGGTGTGAAGGAACCTTTGGACGGTTCAGGGGTAGGTGTGATTGGCCTCTGAGATGCTTCAGCAATAATTCGCGCTCTGTTCGCCTGAGGGGAGAACCTCCAGGATTTTCTCGACTTGCGGCAGGTGCTCTCGACTTACGACGGGGACCTCAGGGACCGCTCTGGTGGCCTCAGGAAAGGCAGGTCCCCATGCGAGTTGCTAGGGACCTCCCTGGATCCTCTACCGTAGATGCCGGAACCTAAGACCTTGTCTGGAGTTGGGGCCGAACGTGAGGATTTCTCTCCAGGCCTGACATGGATCCTGGGGTACTTCTGGAGTCTCCCTAGGCGATTCAGTCCTCATCTCGAGTGGGGGCATTCACGTGCGCTTTCCTCCCGAGCTCTAGAACCAGTGTCAGTCTTCCGGCCCGACGATCAAGGGATCTGTGGCTTTCCCTTTGGGCATTCCCACCAAGTTTTCCAAACAGGCTTTCCACAGGGCTGGTCCCAAGTGCCACCGTTGTGTGGGTCGATAATCTGCATGAATGTCGAGGCAGTGCAGGGAAAACAGGTGTCCCTGCATGGACTGAGACATCTGGAGGACTCTGGGAATGGTGGCACGACCCTGGAGTTCCTCTGGCCTTTCCTGTGGAGAGCGCCTGTTCTTGAGAGGCGACGGAACACCGGGAATTCTTTCCGACCACACCTGAAAGGATTCCCCGTCTCGAGCTAGGAGGCGGAAACGGGGCTCCTCTGGATGTGGGCGGGACTCTCGTCCTTCTCTCGAGTGGAGACGGGTATGTCGGGGAACTTCTTGAGTTGCAGAAAGGGTGTGAAGGATCCTTTGGAAGTTCCTGAGGTTAGGTGTGATTAGCCTCGAGACACCTCAGCGGAAATGGGCCTCATCTCGCCTGGAGGGAGAACCTCCTGGATTTTCTCGAGTTGTGGCACGTGCTCTGGACTTACGACGGGGACCTCAGGGACCCGCTCTGGTGGCCTCAGGAAGACATTCCCCATGCGAGTTGCTCGGGGCTCTCGGATTCCTCTTCCATCGATGCCGGGTCTAAGACCTTGTGTGGAGTCGGTGCTGGAACCTGAGGATTCCTCTCCAGTGCTGACATGGATCTTGGGGTACTTTCTGGAGTCTCCCCAGGGAGTCAGTCCTCGTCTCGAGTGGGGCATGCACGTGCGCTTTACTCTCGAGCTGTAGCAGCAGTGTCACGCTTCCCTTCGCGTGGCTCAAGGGATCTGTGGCTTTCCCTCGAGGCTTTCCCAGGAGGCTTTCCCACGAGGCTTTCCACAGGGCTGTCCCACGTGCCACCGTGGTGTGACTCGATCCTCGGCTTGATGTCGAGGCAGTGGAGGGAAAACAGGTTTCCCTGGAATGGACTGAGACATCTGCGGGACTCTGGGAATGGTGGCACGACCCTGGAGTTCTTCTTGCCTTTCCTGTGGAGAGTGCCTCCTCTTGAGATGCGACGGGAATGCCGGGAATTCTTCCCCGACCACGCAGGAAAGGATCCCTCCTCTCGAGCAAGGAGGCGGAAACGGGGTTCCTCTGGATGTGAGCGGGATTCTCGTGCTTCCTCTCGAGTGGAGACGGATATGTCGGGAACCTCTTGAGTTGCAGCAAGGGTGTGAAGGACCCTTTGGAAGTTCCAGAGGTTAGGTGTGAATAGCCTCGAGACGCCTCAGCGGAAATGGGCCTCATCTCGCCTGGAGGGGAGAACCTCTTGGATTTTCTCGAGTTGCGGCAGGTGCTCTCGACTTACGACGGGGACCCCTGGGACCCGCTCTGGAGGCCTCAGTAAAGGCCAGTTCCCATGCGAGTTGCTCGGGGGCCTCTCGGGATTCCTCTCCCGTCGATGCTGGGGTAAGACCTTGTGTGGAGTCAGTGCGGAACCTGAGGATTCCTCTCCAGTGCTGACATGGATCTTGGGGTACTTCTGGAGTCTCCCCAGGGGAGTCAGTCCTCGTCTTGAATGGGGGCATGCACGTGCGCTTTCCTCCCGAGCGTTAGCAGCAGTGTCGCGCTTCCCTTCGCGTAAATCAAGGGATCAGGGGCTTTCCAAGGAGGCTTTCCCACGAGGCTTTCCCACGAGGCTTTCCCACAGGGCTGTCCCACATGCAACCGTGGTGTGAGTCGATCCTCGGCTTGAAAGTCGAGGCAGTGCAGGGAAAATAGGTTTCCCTGGAATGTTCGGAGACATCTGGTTGTCTCTGGGAATGGTGGCACTACCCTGGAGTTCCTCTCGCCTTTCCTGTGGAGAGTGCCTCCTCTTGAGATGCGAAGGGAACGCCGGGAATTCTTCCCGACCACGCAGGGAAAGGATCCCTCCTCTCAAGCTAGGAGGCGGAAACGGGGCTCCTCTAGATGTGGGTGGAACTCTCGTGCTTCCTCTCGAGTGGAGACGGGTATGTCGGGGAACTTCTTGAGTTGCAGCAAGGGTGTGAAGGACCCTTTGGAAATTCCAGATATGAGATGTGATTAGCCTCGAGACGCCTCTGCGGAAATGGGCCTCATCTCGCCTGGAGGGGAGAACCTCCTGGATTTTCTCGAGTTGCGGCACGTGCTCTCTAATAACGTCGGGAACCTCAGGGAGCCGCTCTGGTGGCCTCAGGAAAGGCAAGTCCCCATGCGAGTTGCTCGGGGGCCTCACAGGGGCCTCTCGGGTTTCCTCTTCCGTCGATGCTGGGGACTAAGACCTTGTGTGGAGTAAGTGCCGGAACCTGAGGATGCCTCTCCAGTGCTGACATGGATCTTGGGGTACTTCTGGAGTCTCCCCAGGGGAGTCAGTCTCGTCTCGAGTGGGGGCATGCACGTGGGCTTTCCTCCCGGCTGTAGCAGCAGTGTCACCTTCCTTCGCGAGGATCAAGGGATCTGTGGCTTTCCCTCGAGGCTTTCCCACGAGGCTTTCCCACAGGGCTGTCCCACGTGCCACCGTGGTGTGAGTCGATCCTCGGCTTGAAAGTCGAGGCAGTGCAGGGAAAACAGGTTTCCCTGGAATGGACTGAGACATCTGGGGGACTCTGGGAATGTGGCACGACCCTGGAGTTCCTCTCGCCTTTCCTGTGGAGAGCGCCTCCTCTTGAGATGCGACGGGAACGCCGGGAATTCTTTCCCGAACACGCAGGGAAAGGATCCTCCTCTCGAGCTAGGAGGCGGAAACGGGGCTCCTCTGGATGTGGCGGGACTCTCGTGCTTCCTCTCGAGTGGAGACGGGTATGTCGGGGAACTTCTTGAGTTGCAGCAAGGGTGTGAAGGACCCTTTGGAAGTTCCAGATTTAGGTGTGATTAGCCTCGAGTCGCCTCAGCGGAAATGGGCCTCATCTCGCCTGGAGGGGAGAACCTCCTGGATTTTCTCGAGTTGCGGCAGGTGCTCTCGACTTACGACGGGACCCCTGGGACCCGCTCTGGTGGCCTCAGGAAAGGCCAGTCCCCATGCGAGTTGCTCGGGGGCCTCTCGGGATTCCTCTCCCGTCGATGCCGGGCCTAAGACCTTGTGTGGAGTCGGTGCCGGAACCTGAGGATTCCTCTCCAGTGCTGACATGGATCTTGGGGTACTTCTGGAGTCTCCCCAGGGAGTCAGTCCTCGTCTCGAGTGGGGGCATGCACGTGCGCTTTCCTCCCGAGCTGTAGCAGCAGTGTCACGCTTCCCTTCGCGTGGATCAAGGGATCTGTGGCTTTCCCTCGAGGCTTTCCCACGAGGCTTTCCCACAGGGCTGTCCCACGTGCCACCGTGGTGTGAGTCGATCCTCGCTTGAAAGTCGAGGCAGTGCAGGGAAAACAGGTTTCCCTGGAATGGACTGAGACATCTGGGGGACTCTGGGAATGGTGGCACGACCCTGGAGTTCCTCTCGCCTTTCCTGTGGAGAGCGCCTCCTCTTGAGATGCGACGGGAACGCCGGGAATTCTTTCCCGACCACGCAGGGAAAGGATCCCTCCTCTCGAGCTAGGAGGCGGAAACGGGGCTCCTCTGGATGTGGGCGGGACTCTCGTGCTTCCTCTCGAGTGGAGACGGGTATGTCGGGGAACTTCTTGAGTTGCAGCAAGGTGTGAAGGACCCTTTGGAAGTTCCAGAGGTTAGGTGTGATTAGCCTCGAGACGCCTCAGCGGAAATGGGCCTCATCTCGCTGGAGGGGAGAACCTCCTGGATTTTCTCGAGTTGCGGCAGGTGCTCTCGACTTACGACGGGACCTCAGGGACCCGCTCTGGTGGCCTCAGGAAAGGCCAGTCCCCATGCGAGTTGCTCGGGGCCTCTCGGGATTCCTCTCCCGTCGATGCCGGGGCCTAAGACCTTGTGTGGAGTCGGTGCCGGAACCTGAGGATTCCTCTCCAGTGCTGACATGGATCTTGGGGTACTTCTGGAGTCTCCCCAGGGAGTCAGTCCTCGTCTCGAGTGGGGGCATGCACGTGCGCTTTCCTCCCGAGCTGTAGCAGCAGTGTCACGCTTCCCTTCGCGTGGATCAAGGGATCTGTGGCTTTCCCTCGAGGCTTTCCCACGAGGCTTTCCCACGAGGCTTTCCCACAGGGCTGTCCCACGTGCCACCGTGGTGTGAGTCGATCCTCGGCTTGAAAGTCGAGGCAGTGCAGGGAAAACAGGTTTCCCTGGAATGGACTGAGACATCTGGGGGACTCTGGGAATGGTGGCACGACCTTGGAGTTCCTCTCGCCTTTCCTGTGGAGAGCCCCTCCTCTTGAGATGCGACGGGAACGCCGGGAATTCTTTCCCGACCACGCAGGGAAAGGATCCCTCCTCTCGAGCTAGGAGGCAGAAACGGGGCTCCTCTGGATGTGGGGGACTCTCGTGCTTCCTCTCGAGTGGAGATGGGTATGTCGGGGAACTTCTTGAGTTGCAGCAAGGTGTGAAGGACCCTTTGGAAGTTCCAGAGGTTAGGTGTGATTAGCCTCGAGACGCCTCAGCGAAAATGGGCCTCATCTCGCTTGAAGGGGAGAACCTCCTGGATTTTCTCGAGTTGCAGCAGGTGCTCTCGACTTAAGACGTGGACCTCAGGGACCCGCTCTAGTGGCCTCAGGAAAGGCCAGTCCCCATGCGAGTTGCTCGGGGGCCTCTCAGGATTCCTCTCCCGTCGATGCCGGGCCTAAGAACTTGTGTGGAGTCGGTGCCGGAACCTGAGGATTCCTCTCCAGTGCTGACATGGATCTTGGGGTACTTCTGGAGTCTCCCCAGGGGAGTCAGTCCTCGTCTCGAGTGGGGGCATGCACGTGCGCTTTCCTCCCGAGCTGTAGCAGCAGTGTCACGCTTCCCTTCGCGAGGATCAAGGGATCTGTGGCTTTCCCTCGAGGCTTTCCCACGAGGCTTTCCCACGAGGCTTTCCCACAGGGCTGTCCCACGTGCCACCGTGGTGTGAGTCGATCCTCGGCTTGAAAGTCGAGGCAGTGCAGGGAAAACAGGTTTCCCTGGAATGGACTGAGACATCTGGGGGACTCTGGGAATGGTGGCACGACCCTGGAGTTCCTCTCGCCTTTCCTGTGGAGAGCGCCTCCTCTTGAGATGCGAAGGAACGCCGGGAATTCTTTCCCGACCACGCAGGGAAAGGATCCCTCCTCTCGAGCTAGGAGGCGGAAACGGGGCTCCTCTGATGTGGGCGGGACTCTCGTGCTTCCTCTCGAGTGGAGACGGGTATGTCGGGGAACTTCTTGAGTTGCAGCAAGGGTGTGAAGGACCCTTTGGAAGTTCCAGAGGTTAGGTGTGATTAGCCTCGAGACGCCTCAGCGGAAATGGGCCTCATCTCGCCTGGAGGGGAGAACCTCCTGGATTTTCTCGAGTTGCGGCAGGTGCTCTCGACTTACGACGGGGACCTCAGGGACCCGCTCTGGTGGCCTCAGGAAAGGCCAGTCCCCATGCGAGTTGCTCGGGGGCCTCTCGGGATTCCTCTCCGTCGATGCCGGGCCTAAGACCTTGTGTGGAGTCGGTGCCGGAACCTGAGGATTCCTCTCCAGTGCTGACATGGATCTTGGGGTACTTCTGGAGTCTCCCCAGGGGAGTCAGTCCTCGTCTCGAGTGGGGGCATGCACGTGCGCTTTCCTCCCGAGCTGTAGCAGCAGTGTCACGCTTCCCTTCGCGAGGATCAAGGGATCTGTGGCTTTCCCTCGAGGCTTTCCCACGAGGCTTTCCCACAGGGCTGTCCCACGTGCCACCGTGGTGTGAGTCGATCCTCGGCTTGAAAGTCGAGGCAGTGCAGGGAAAACAGGTTTCCCTGGAATGGACTGAGACATCTGGGGGACTCTGGGAATGGTGGCACGACCCTGGAGTTCCTCTCGCCTTTCCTGTGGAGAGCGCCTCCTCTTGAGATGCGACGGGAACGCCGGGAATTCTTTCCCGACCACGCAGGGAAAGGATCCTCCTCTCGAGCTAGGAGGCGGAAACGGGGCTCCTCTGGATGTGGCGGGACTCTCGTGCTTCCTCTCGAGTGGAGACGGGTATGTCGGGGAACTTCTTGAGTTGCAGCAAGGGTGTGAAGGACCCTTTGGAAGTTCCAGAGGTTAGATGTGATTAGCCTCGAGACGCCTCAGCGGAAATGGGCCTCATCTCGCCTGGAGGGGAGAACCTCCTGGATTTTCTCGAGTTGCGGCAGGTGCTCTCGACTTACGACGGGGACCTCAGGGACCCGCTCTGGTGGCCTCAGGAAAGGCCAGTCCCCATGCGAGTTGCTCGGGGGCCTCTCGGGATTCCTCTCCCGTCGATGCCGGGCCTAAGACCTTGTGTGGAGTCGGTGGAACCTGAGGATTCCTCTCCAGTGCTGACATGGATCTTGGGGTACTTCTGGAGTCTCCCCAGGGGAGTCAGTCCTCGTCTCGAGTGGGGGCATGCACGTGCGCTTTCCTCCCGAGCTGTAGCAGCAGTGTCACGCTTCCCTTCGCGTGGATCAAGGGATCTGTGGCTTTCCCTCGAGGCTTTCCCACGAGGTTTTCCCACGAGGCTTTCCCACAGGGCTGTCCCACGTGCCACCGTGGTGTGAGTCGATCCTCGGCTTGAAAGTCGAGGCAGTGCAGGGAAAACAGGTTTCCCTGGAATGGACTGAGACATTTGGGGGACTCTGGGAATGGTGGCACGACCCTGGAGTTCCTCTCGCCTTTCCTGTGGAGAGCGCCTCCTCTTGAGATGCGACGGGAACGCCGGGAATTCTTTCCCGACCACGCAGGGAAAGGATCCTCCTCTCGAGCTAGGAGGCGGAAACGGGGCTCCTCTGGATGTGGGCGGGACTCTCGTGCTTCCTCTCGAGTGGAGACGGGTATGTCGGGAACTTCTTGAGTTGCAGCAAGGGTGTGAAGGACCTTTGGAATTTCCAGAGGTTAGGTGTGATTAGCCTCGAGACGCCTCAGCGGAAATGGGCCTCATCTCGCCTGGAGGGGAGAACCTCCTGGATTTTCTCGAGTTGCGGCAGGTGCTCTCGACTTACGATGGGGACCTCAGGGACCCGCTCTGGTGGCTCAGGAAAGGCCAGTCCCCATGCGAGTTGCTCGGGGCCTCTCGGGATTCCTCTCCCGTCGATGCCGGGGCCTAAGACCTTGTGTGGAGTCGGTGCCGGAACCTGAGGATTCCTCTCCAGTGCTGACATGGATCTTGGGTACTTCTGGAGTCTCCCCAGGGAGTCAGTCCTCGTCTCGAGTGGGGGCATGCACGTGCGCTTTCCTCCCGAGTTAGCAGAAGTGTCACGCTTCCCTTCGCGTGGATCAAGGGATCTGTGGCTTTCCCTCGAGGCTTTCCCACGAGGCTTTCACGAGGCTTTCCCACAGGGCTGTCCCCATGTGTGAGTCGATCCCCGGCTTGAAAGTCGAGGCAGTGCAGGGAAAACAGGTTTCCCTGGAAGGGACTGAGACATCTGATTGTCTCTGGGGATGGTGGCACGACCTGGAGTTCCTCTCGCCTTTCCTGTGGAGAGCCCCTCCTCTTGATGCGACGGGAACGCCGGGAATTCTTTCCCGACCACGCAGGGAAAGGATCCCTCCTCTCGAGCTAGGAGGCGGAAACGGGGCTCCTCTGGATGTGGCGGGACTCTCGTGCTTCCTCTCGAGTGGAGACGGGTATGTCGGGGAACTTCTTGAGTTGCAGCAAGGGTGTGAAGGACCCTTTGGAAGTTCCAGATTAGGTGTGATTAGCCTCGAGACGCCTCAGCGGAAATGGGCCTCATCTCGCCTGGAGGGGAGAACCTCCTGGATTTTCTCGAGTTGCGGCAGGTGCTCTCGACTTAACGCGGGACCTCAGGGACCCGCTCTGGTGGCCTCAGGAAAGGCCAGTCCCCATGCGAGTTGCTCGGGGGCCTCTCGGATTCCTCTCCCGTCGATGCGGGCCTAAGACCTTGTGTGGAGTCGGTGCCGGAACCTGAGGATTCCTCTCCAGTGCTGACATGGATCTTGGGGTACTTCTGGAGTCTCCCCAGGGGAGTCAGTCCTCGTCTCGAATGGGGGCATGCACGTGCGCTTTCCTCCCGAGCGTAGCAGCAGTGTCACGCTTCCCTTCGCGATCAAGGGATCAGGCTTTCCTCGAGGCTTTCCCACGAGGCTTTCCCACGAGGCTTTCCACAGGGCTGTCCCACGTGCCACCGTGGTGTGAGTCGATCCTCGGCTTGAAAGTCGAGGCAGTGCAGGGAAAATAGGTTTCCCTGGAATGACTGAGACATCTGGTTGTCTCTGGGAATGGTGGCACGACCTGGAGTTCCTCTCGCCTTTCCTGTGGAGAGCCCTCCTCTTGAGATGCGACGGAACGCCGGGAATTCTTTCCCGACCACGCAGGGAAAGGATCCCTCCTCTCGAGCTAGGAGGCGGAAACGGGGGCTCCTCTGGATGTGGGGGACTCTCGTGCTTCCTCTCGAGTGGAGACGGGTATGTCGGGGAACTTCTTGAGTTGCAGCAAGGGTGTGAAGGACCCTTTGGAAGTTCCAGATTAGTGTGATTAGCCTCGAGACGCCTCTGCGGAAATGGGCCTCATCTCGCCTGGAGGGGAGAACCTCCTGGATTTTCTCGAGTTGCGGCAGGTGCTCTCGACTTTAACGTGGACCTCAGGGACCCGCTCTGGTGGCCTCAGGAAAGGCCAGTCCCCATGCGAGTTGCTCGGGGGCCTCCCTCTCGGGTTTCCTCTCCCGTCGATGCCGGGGCCTAAACTTGTGTGGAGTCGGTGCCGGAACCTGAGGATTCCTCTCCAGTGCTGACATGGATCTTGGGGTACTTCTGGAGTCTCCCCAGGGGAGTCAGTCTCGTCTCGAGTGGGGGCATGCACGTGAGCTTTCCTCCCGAGCTGTAGCAGCAGTGTCACGCTTCCTTCGCGAGGATCAAGGGATCTGTGGCTTTCCCTCAAGGCTTTCCCGCGATGCTTTCCCACGAGGCTTTCCCACAGGGCTGTCCCACGTGCCACCGTGGTGTGAGTCGATCCTCGGCTTGAAAGTGGAGGCAGTGCAGGGAAAACAGGTTTCCCTGGAATGGACTGAGACATCTGGGGGACTCTGGGAATGGTGGCACGACCCTGGAGTTCCCCTCGCCTTTCCTGTGTTGAGCGCCTCCTCTTGAGTTGCGACGGGAATGCCGGGCATTCTTTCCCGAACAAACAGGGAAAGGATCCCTCCTCTCGAGCTAGGAGGGGGAATCGGGGCTCCTCTGAATGTGGCGGGACTCTCATGCTTCCTCTCGAGTGGAGACGGGTATGTTTGGGATCTTCTTGAGTTGCAGCAAGGGTGTGAAGGACCCTTTGTAAGGTCCAGAGGTTAGGTGTGATTAGCCTTGAGACACCTCAGTGGAAATGGTCCTCATCTCGCCTGGAAGGAGAACCTCCTGGATTTTCTCAAGTTGCGCAGGTGCTCTCTACCCACGACGGGGCCCTCAGGGACCCGCTCTGGTGGCCTCAGGAAAGGCCAGTCCCCATGCAAGTTGTACGGGATCTCTCGGGATTCCTCTCCCGACGGGAATGCCGGGCATTCTTTCCCGACCACGCAGGGAAACGATACCTCCTCTCGAGCTAGGAAACGGAAACGGGGCTCCTCTGGATGTGGGTGGGATTATCGTGCTTCCTCTCGAGTGGAGACGGGTATGTTGGGCATCTTGAGTTGCAGCAAGTGTGTGAAGGACCTTTGGAATTTCCAGATGTTAGGTGTGATTAGCCTCGAGACTCCTCAGCGGAAATGGGCCTCATCTCGCGTGGAGGGGAGAACCTCCTGGATTTTCTCGACTTGGGGCAGGTGCTCTCGACTTATGATGGGGACAACAGGGACCCGCTCTGGTGGCTTCAGGAAAGGCCAGTCCCCATGCGATTTGTTCGGGGCCTCTCGGGATTCCTCTCCCGTCGATGCCGGGGCCTAAGACCTTGTGTGGAGTCGGTGCCGGAACCTGAGGATTCCTCTCCAGTGCTGACATGGATCTTGGGAAACTTCTGGAGTCTCCCCTGGGAGTCAGTCCTCGTCTCGAGTGGGGGCATGCACGTGCGCTTTCCTCCCGAGTGTAGCAGAAGTGTCACGCTTCCCTTCGCGTGGATCAAGGGATCTGTGGCTTTCCCTCGAGGCTTTCCCACGAGGCTTTCCCACAGGGCTGTCCCAGGTGCCCCCTTCATGTGAGTCGATCCCCGGCTTGAAAGTCGAGGCAGTGCAGGGAAAATAGGTTTCCCTGGAAGGGACTGAGACATCTGATTGTCTCTGGGGATGGTGGCACGACCTTGGAGTTCCTCTCGCCTTTCCTGTGGAGAGCCCCTCCTCTTCAGATGCGACGGGAATGCCGGGAATTCTTTCCCGACCACGCAGGGAAAGGATCCCTCCTCTCGAGCTAGGAGGCAGAAACGGGGCTCCTCTGGATGTGGCCGGGACTCTCGTGCTTCCTCTCGAGTGGAGTGGGGTATGTCGGGAACTTCTTGAGTTGCAGCAAGGGTGTGAAGGACCCTTTGGAAGTTCCAGAGGTTAGGTGTGATTAGCCTCGAGACGCCTCAGCGAAAATGGGCCTCATCTCGCTTGAAGGGGAGAACCTCCTGGATTTTCTCGAGTTGCAGCAGGTGCTCTCGACTTAAGACGTGGACCTCAGGGACCCGCTCTAGTGGCCTCAGGAAAGGCCAGTCCCCATGCGAGTTGCTCGGGGGCCTCTCAGGATTCCTCTCCCGTCTATGCCGGTGCCTAAGAACTTGTGTGGAGTCGGTGCCGGAACCTGAGCATTCCTCTCCAGTGCTGACATGGATCTTGGGTACTTCTGGAGTCTCCCCAGGGGAGTTAGTCGTCGTCTTGAGTGGGGCATGCAAGTGAGCTTTCCTCCCGAGCTGTAGCAGCAGTGTCACGCTTCCCTTCGCGAGGATCAAGGGATCTGTGGCTTTCCCTCAAGGCTTTCCCGCGATGCTTTCCCACGAGGCTTTCCCACAGGGCTGTCCCACGTGCCACCGTGGTGTGAGTCGATCCTCGGCTTGAAAGTGGAGGCAGTGCAGGGAAAACAGGTTTCCCTGGAATGGACTGAGACATCTGGGGGACTCTGGGAATGGTGGCACGACCCTGGAGTTCCCCTCGCCTTTCCTGTGTTGAGCGCCTCCTCTTGAGTTGCGACGGGGAATGCCGGGCATTCTTTCCCGAACAAACAGGGAAAGGATCCCTCCTCTCGAGCTAGGAGGGGAATCGGGGCTCCTCTGAATGTGGGCGGGACTCTCATGCTTCCTCTCGAGTGGAGACGGGTATGTTTGGGATCTTCTTGAGTTGCAGCAAGGGTGTGAAGGACCCTTTGTAAGGTCCAGAGGTTAGGTGTGATTAGCCTTGAGACACCTCAGTGGAAATGGTCCTCATCTCGCCTGGAAGGGAGAACCTCCTGGATTTTCTCAAGTTGCGGCAGGTGCTCTCGACCCACGACGGGGCCCTCAGGGACCCGCTCTGGTGGCCTCAGGAAAGGCCAGTCCCCATGCAAGTTGTACGGGGACCTCTCTCGGATTCCTCTCCCGTCGATGCCGGGGCCTAAAACCTTGTGTGGAGTCGGTTCCGGAACCTGAGGATTCTCTCCAGTGCTGACATGGATCTTGGGGTACTTCTGGAGTCTCCCCAGGGAGTCAGTCCTCGTCTCGAGTGGGGGCATGCACGTGCGCTTTCCTCCCGAGCTGTAGCAGCAGTTCACGCTTCCCTTCGCGAGGATCAAGGGATCTGTGGCTTTCCCTCGAGGCTTTCCCACGAGGCTTTCCCACAGGGCTGTCCACGTGCCACCGTGGTGTGAGTCGATCCTCGGCTTGAAAGTCGAGGCAGTGCAGGGGAAAACAGTTTCCCTGGAATGGACTGAGACATCTGGGGGACTCTGGAATGGTGGCACGACCCTGGAGTTCCTCTCGCTTTTCCTCTGGAGATCGCCTGCTCTTGAGATGCGAAAGGAACGCCGGGAATTCTTTCCCGACCACGCAGGGAAAGGATCCCTCCTCTCGAGCTAGGAAGCGGAAACGGGGCTCCTCTGGATGTGGGCGGGACTCTCGTGCTCCTCTCGAGTGGAGACGGGTATGTCGGGAACTTCTTGAGTTGCAGCAAGGGTGTGAAGGACCCTTTGGAAGTTCCAGAGGTTAGGTGTG